>NW_021604753.1:3057963-3138170 GCF_004785775.1 Grammomys surdaster | reverse complement strand
AGGGGGAGGGGGAGGGGAGAGGAGGGGAGAGGGAGAGGAGAGGAGAGGAGAGGAGAGGAGAGGAGAGGAGAGGAGAGGAGAGGAGAGGAGAGGAGAGGAACAAAGAAACAGGAGTGTGTGAAGATGGTCTCATCACGTGGGATGTGGTCAACAGAATCCATATTAAGTAACACAAAATGGAGCTGAAAAGAGTTTGAAGAAAGGCGACAAGAAGAAAGGTACAAGATCTGAGTGACCTCCAGCCCATGGTCACTGCACAAGTAAAGTGCACTTCCCACAGCTGTGGGGTGTGCATCCTCACATGAGGGCGGTGCACCAGCGAAGACAAATGTACGTTCTCTCATGGCCTCACTTTGGCGTGAAAATGTGAAAAGTGAAGTGTCTGCGTTGCTGTGAGAGATGAAGAACTTGAACCACCATGGCTAATTGTGATGAAGGTTACGGAAGAAGAGGAGCCATGGTGTGCGGAAAAGAAAAACCCAAACCTCAAATCGTGTGCGGACCTTCCCTTGAAGCTCTTGAAGGGACAAGTGTGGCTGCTTTGGGTGCATGCTGGAGGCAGGGACGACTGCTTGCATGTGTGCTTTCTCCTGGATTCATGCTGAGAAAGACAGAAAAAGAGAGAAGAAAATAAGATGAGATTTCACTAGAAGATATAATTGAACGAGAGCCTTAGGTCCAAATGTTACCACAGTCACTCTGGAATATGCTCTCTTGTGGAAGAAAAAGAAAACAAAGATTGATAAACAAGATAGGGAAGACAGAAAGCTGACTTCAAAGCAGGGAAAGCTCCAGTGATCAGTGGTCATGAGGTGTTTGAATTCTCCTCAGCTGACTGATGATGTTGGTGAGGAAACAGATGGTACCCTTTAGAACCAGGGCTAGGCGATACTGAGGTGGATGGTTCTGTGAGTGTAGCAACGCAGGCTTAGGCCTTCACGTCCCAAGAGATATAGGAGGGGCTTCACTGCAGCCAGCATTGAAAGGTTCAGCACACATACTTCAGGTAAAGACAAAAACAAATTAAGAGAACTTTCTGGAGCTTGGGCTGGAGATGGCGAAGGGAGTGATTTGAACAAAGATAGCAAAGCAGAGGGACAAGAAAATGAACAAAAAGACAGGCTCAATGTTGATCCTGCTGATGACAATCTGTTCACTGCAGGGAGTTTGGGATGAGCCAGAAGAATTAAATACACTTGATTTAGAAGAATGACATCAAGTGAGTCAAGGAAGACAACAAGGTCAGCTCTATGTGAGCAACACGAATTCAAGTTGACTGTGTTAATTGTTTTGTTACCTGGAATCAACAGAATGTTTATTTCCCCAGATGGTTCTGGAGGAATTCTGTCCTCCAAAAAAAAGGGCGTCTCTGCTCAGACTTTGACTACATCTCATAGTAAGTTAGAGTGGTTGACAAACAAAGGTGGCTCAGTGGTTAAGAGCACTGACTGCTCTTCCAGAGGTCCTGACTTAAAATACTTTCTGTCTGATGCAGTTTTGAATGAGTGGCTCCCTTTCTTCTGTATTTATATGTTTTTAGGACTGCCTGCTGTACTTGATAAAGAAAATGGCACGTGCAGGTTCAGTATTGCACATCTGTGGACCCAGAGATAGACCCTGAGAATAGGATTTATCCAATCTGTAAGGCTCAGCTACAGCGCCCTGTACCAAAGCTGTTTAAAGTTCTTCCCATTTTTTGCCAAGTTGTAAATAAAAACCATCATACATCCAAATCCAACTATGGGCCTTATTTTTCTTTAAATATATATTTATGAAAAGTTTCTTAACAGTCCTAGCTTGGTATTTTAATTAAATATTGATTATATTGGTGGTAGATGTCACAGAAAGCAAAGACTTGGTGTCTTAGTACATGTTATATAACCATGGAGTATAACTTTAATTTTTTTCAAACTTAATTTTCATTGATGGCTCTTAAATACTTTAACTGCCCTTTTAGCCCACCATCCACCAGAGGTAGTAGAACAGAAAGGAGGGGGGAGGGTGTAGACCTGTTTAGAAAGGTTCTTTGGAGCAACTCCCATCTGTGTTGTCTGGAAATCAGCAGTTCAGTTCACAGGAGTCAGCAGAAGCAGCTCGATCCACTTGCAAACACTTCATGGCTACACCAGCAGTCCAGTTCGGTTGAGTCGGGATAGCAATCATGAGTTAGCAGTGGTGGCACTACCTAGCAGAGACAGCCAGGCCTCCACTTCTGCACAAGTCAGCAGGAGGGACCAGGAGGGACGCCAGAAGAAGTTCCTTTGTGTCTCTTTAAGGGAAGCAAAGATGTGAGACCTCTAAGCGTTGCACTGTTAGCTCTATAAGCAAGCCAAGCTGAGCCTCCGTCACTGTCCGTTGAGTTCTATTTAAACTCACTCCAAACATCCTGTGTCCTCTACGGGCCTTGCCTCTACCCATGTCTTGCCTCAATGAGTGCCTGTCCCACTCTGCCAATCAGCCTGAGTCCGAGGAAGCAGCAAAAGAGCCACAGCACACCACCAGGAGTTTTCTGGTTTATTTCTCTCTATGAAGTCCCAACAAATGCAGCTCAGCTACGCAATGTAAGGCAGACCTATACATGCATTGTTAGCAAAGAATCCTTCATCGCGTGTTCTTTTACATGCTTGCTTCAGCGGTACATCTTTTCTCCTGTGTCTGCTTCAGTGAACCATTCCTTCATGACTCTGCCTTAGCCTTCCATCTGTGTCTGCTTCAGGAAAACACTCCTTCACATGTCTGCCCCAGCAAAACACCATCAAACACAACTGACTATCCAAAAAACCCTTAAGTTTCCACTTCAATGGAATACTGACAGTGTTAACAATTGTTATTTTTCATTTCCAAAAAAGACTAAGTAGTAATACTTCAATTCCTGAATTGTTAGGTCATCAAGCTAATTAAATGTCACCTACAATTAAACCAAAAAAAAAAAAAAAGAAAGAAAGAAAAAAAAGAATAAGTTTTTCCAGTTTCAAGTTCACTTGCAGTCACAATCCAGTATCACTGAGCACTCTGGTGCTGATGTTATGGTCCCCCAATTCACTCTTGTCACTGAAAGGAGCCCCACTCCTTGGGGGAAATGACTGGTTCTGTGTAAGATTCCTCTGTTGTGTGTCATCATGCAAAGACCAAGGAAACTAACAATCGGTTGTGTCTTAGGAGAGGTGAGATCCCAGAGCAAAGAACTCCTGACTGCTTCTACTGAGCACAGTTCTGAGCACTGGAAAGAACCAGGAAAAGGACTCAAGTCCATTTGGTCTCCACCGCAAGTGTATAAAGAGGGCATATGTCTAGGCTGGTTTTATGGAGAAAAAAACCTGAGTCATTGGGTGGCAACTAAGAACATTTCCCAGAGTCTTGCAGCTGGTGGGTGGCTGAGCTGGGATTTAAATCCGGGCAGTATGCCTCTGCAGTCTTCTATGCTACTTCTTAAGAAGCAGGGTCTTCAGCAGCAAGAGAGAAATGAGAAATCCAGGAAACCCCCAAGACTCACAGGCAGCCAGTGAGAGTGGATTCAGAACCATAGATGGTACCCCACCCTGGTTCAGCTGTGTCTGCACCAGGGGTTCAGAGGCCAGCACTAGTGGGGACCCAGGTGCTTGGGATATGGCTCCTTAACTCGGGCAGCTGCAGAGCCCCGGCTACACCCAGATTCCCTGCCAGGGATTCCCACCCAGAATCACATATCCAATCTCTGTTCTTCAAGACCACCCCCAGGAGCCATTAGAATGGCTCAGAGGTGGCTACCAAGCCTGATAACCTCTTGGATCCCGGGGATATACACGGTGGAAGAGGAGAAGCATCTCCTGATAGTTGTTCTCTGACTTCCAGATTTATACACTGCAGCACTCACAAGCCCCTACTCCACTCACCTGGATAAACGAGTTAAAAAAGAAACTATAGACCATCTTCAATAGTAGAGATTGTCATTTAGTTCCTGGAAACAGCTGAAGAGGAATAGGTACCACTTCCCAGATAGGAATACTGAGGCTGGATAAAACACTTAACTGCTGGAGCTCACATCTTTGGCCCTGATGTCCGTGCCCTTGGGGTGTTTCAACTCTTTCTGCCAGGCGGCTCAGCCTCCTGGCTGGGGGGTGGGGGTGGGGTCTGGGGTGGGAAGTGCTGGAATCTACAAGAATGAATCGCCATTTTGTGTGTGTCATCTCCAAGCTGCATCTGGAAAAAGCAATAGCAGGATGAGCTAGAAATAAGAGCTTTCCCAGCCAGAGGAGAAGAGCACTCACTGGCTATTTACCACCCGCCCTTTACCTCGCTCGGTCAGAACCTCTGACATCTACCTCCAGAACAGTTAACTGCTGAAGCCTACCCACCACTGTGCCAGGACTCCATGGATTAATGCCCATGGCAGAATGCCCCATACCTGTCTCCTTCCTTGATTCTCTTACTCCACTTTCTACAAGAAATACAGGCAGAACCAAAACATGTTTTGAGCAGACAGGGCTTTGGACAAAATGGAGAAATGACTAATTTAGCTTCTGGCAAGAATCTATGTGAATCCCTTTTCTGCCCAGGAACAGCTTTCTTTCTGTCTTTGAAAATTACCAATACAATACAATGCCTGTCCCACATTCAAGGTCAAAGCTGGGGAAACCTTGCTGGCTTCATCTGGGGAACATTAAGGGGCTGCAAATCAATGATTAGGAAAAGGGTTGCACATTCTCTGCAGAGACCAAAGGCAAGGAACTAAAGGGGTGGTGCTCATTTTGGACTGAAAGGAATGTGAGAGGCATACTCACAAAATGGGTCTCATCTCTAGGCTTGAGCCAAACAACCAACAAAACATACTTAGTATGCCAGATATATTGTACATGCCAATATTTGCAAAAAAAAATTCATACTATAAGAGTTGTTACAGGTAACTGTTGTCTGTCTAGCTTGCCATTTTGTGCTGTCACTAATGTTACAAGGAAACTTTCTCATTTGCTGTTACTGCTGTCACTAGGATGTTCTGTGCTTCGGTGTTCTTGGAAACCAATCACAAAGGCAGTCAGTTAGAACTGCTTTGTACAGTTGGCCACAATAAGCTTGGCCCTGAACCAACCACCCAGCAGCACTTCCTGTACCTGTGTATAAAATTTTGTGGTATTTGCTTTTATAAGCTGCCCCTGAGATGGACCCCAACATAAGAGAGACACTTGCACCTATAAGAAGCCATTTGGAATAAAACTTCCATTTTGAATAGGAGTTGAATAAAGTTTAAGTTCCCAAGACCTCCCTGGGAACTGACTCCTACTTGGCAAAAAAAATTCATGTACATGGGTAACTGACACTCTGGTTGGCAAATTAAGGCATGAATGTTAGACAAGGCAAGTCCCCTGCCACAGCTGAATACCCCAACCAACAAGAACAAGATAAATGGACAACAAAGACATGTTCCTAAGGAAGTCCCCTATCCCTAAGTTCTGATCGGTGGAATAACTTGGCAAGGATGTTTGTGGATTTCAGACTTAAAAAGCTTTGTAAGATTCTAGCTGGATATCTCAGTTCAGCTCCCGTGTGTGGACTACATTTCTAATCAATCAATCTTGGGGTGTGCATTCAATAAACCAGCCCTGTTCAACTGAGAGCAAACTGAGTGGTTTGTGCAGTGATTCCCAGACCCCAACATGTTGTGCATGCCAGTATTTGCAGCACTCAGGAGGCTGAGACAGGAGTATTGTGAGTTCTGGCCACATCGATATTTCAAGGCCAGCCTGAGCTATACAGTGAGACCTTGTCAAAATGATGATGATGGTAATAATAATAATTAATAATAATGAATAGCTTCACACTATCACCGTGAATAGACAATGTCTAGAACGTGGGCAGTGGTGGCTTATTGGTGCCAGTAAAGACTATGATGGAGACTGGTGAGAGGGCTCAGACTAAACATGCCTGTCAATGAGCCCACCACACAGAGTTCAACCCCTGGAACCCACATGGTGGAAGGAAAGAACTGACTCCTAAAAACTGTCTTCTGACCTCTTCAGGCAAGCTGTGGCACTCACACCTGTCCCTATGTTATACACTCTCCCCAGATAAATCTAATTTTAAAAATGACACAGCCAAGCATAGTGGCACAGGCCTTTTAATCCCAGCACTCAGGACGCAGAGGCAGAAAGATCTCTATGAGTTCTAGGCCAGCCTGGGCTACATAGCCAGGCCCTATCTTGAAAAAATAAAACAATTAAACCATAATGTGCAGCCAGGTGGTGGTGGCACACACCTTTAACTTCAGCAAAAAGGAAGGCAGAGACAGGGAAATCTCTAAGTTTGAGGCCAGCCTGGTCTACATAGTGAGTTCCAGGACAGCAAGGGCTACATAGAGAAATCCTGTCTCAAAAACAAAACACCACCACACACACACACACACACACACACACACACACACACACACACACACCAAACCATGATAGGCTCTGCTCTTTGCCCACCAAACATATCTTTATTCTGTTAACTTCTGTGTCTGAGGAGAAGAGGAGACTTTAGTACTTTAGTGCTGACCTGCTGGGTCAAGCCTTGTGCTTGACATTTCCTTGTAAGTGCCCACTGCATGCCTCAGATTCCTCACCTATCAAATGAGGTCACAGTGTTGAAGGGATGGTGAAGGCCGAGAGGAACTGACACTATGAACAAGACTCAGCATGTTCCAGGCTGTAGGGAACCGCTGCTCTGGCTGCTGCTACTGAGGGAATTATTTTTGAAGTGGGGATGTTGTATGGTTTGATTTAACTTTCTATTTATCTGAGCAGATCTGGACTCTAGCATTTTGGGGGAAGGGTGTAGGATATCTGGGGTGTTCCTGTATTGTTTTGGTTGTTTTGCTACAAGGCCCTGGTATATACAAACTGCATATCACTTTGTGGGGGTGGTGATGGTCATCACTATGTAGCCCAAGACTTGAACTTTGGGTAACTCGTCTGCCTTAGTCTCCTGAGTACTCCATGCCTGTGTGTGTGGTGGTGCCTTAGCCTCCTGAGTACTCCACGCCTGTGTGTGTGGTGGCGTTCGTGATAAAAGTCTTACTGTGCAACAGTGAGAGTTAGCAGTATTCAATTTGACGCAGCCTAGAATCTTTGGAGTGGAATTGCCTCTCCAAATCGAATTGGCCAGTAGACCTGTCTGATTGTCTTGAATACTGATTGATGTAGGAGGGCCCACCCCACTGTGGGCGGGTCCACCCCACCGTGGGCAGGTCCTCCCCACCGTGAGCGGGCCCATCTCTAGGCAGGCAGTCCTGGGTTATAAGGCTGAGCAGAAGCCGAGCTGGAGAGAAGCATTTCTCAGTGGTTTCTTCTTCAGGTTCTTGCCCAGACTTCCTCAGCAACAGACTGTGGCCTGCCAGCGTGAGCTGAAGCTCCTTCCTCCCTCACTTGCTTTGTATGAAGAGTTCATCACAGCAACAGACAGGAAATGAGAGCAGTATCCCAGGCTGTCTCATCCCAAACGCTGGAATTACTGCCGGCAACCTCATCTTCCTGAGGATACTTAATGGGCATATTTAG
Source organism: Grammomys surdaster (assembly GCF_004785775.1). Classification (NCBI taxonomy): domain Eukaryota; kingdom Metazoa; phylum Chordata; class Mammalia; order Rodentia; family Muridae; genus Grammomys; species Grammomys surdaster. The sequence goes on along the minus strand of NW_021604753.1, from coordinate 3,130,662 downwards.
ACACGGTTCACATCCCTTACCAGTCACCATTTGATGGCTACAGCTTGGTGGGTTTTCTGTAGCACATTCATGGAGTTGCTGACTGTGCCTACAACTAAATTTGGCACCATTACCCACATTCAGGACATGGTTAGAGAGGTCCCAGGGGACTATTCTGAACCAGCTTATGGCTTCCCTATGACAAAAATATCTACCATGTAGAGTGCTGCCTTTCCACTGCCACACCAGGGTGGAGTGACAGGCAGCCCTGAGGTGTCACCGACACCATAAGGCACCACCAGCTGGCCCAGCTTCTAGATACTGCATTTACTGCGGTCACGTGACGTGTATCTTTAGATGTGGCGCCCACAGGCTTCACTATGGCCCTCTCAGATCAATGCTAACCTGTCAGTGTAAACGTTCTCCTTCCTCCTCCAGAGGGAGGAACACTGGGTGTGTTGTACAGCTGGGGTGAAGGCTGCTACCAGGTCTGAGAAGGACACTTAGGGGTGGCCCATGGAACAAAAGACAGCAAAGGACACGGGGATAACTCTCGGGTGTCAGGCTCAGCCACGTGGAGCTGAACAGGTAGAAAAGGACTTCTGAGCTCCCCGGCACTCCTGGGGCAGGGGGAAGGACTTCTGAGCTCCCCGGCACTCCTCCCACCCTTGTGAGGCATAACAAGGTCTGACAAACCTTTGGGGCACAACTGAGCAGGGCCCACCCTGCCTCCTAAGCTCTGGCCTCATACCCTAGTTACTCTATGTGGGCTGAGGGTCTGTCACCCACATCGCCCCCACCACATGGCCAGCACACAGTAGGTAGGAAGCTCGGGAACCTTGTAGAATGCAAGTCCTCTGGGCTGTCACCCATAGAGAAACTCCAGCTCAGAGAGCGCCTGACCCCGCACTGAGAGGAAAGGAAAGGCCCATGGAAGGGGCATGAAGCAAGGCAGCATGCTCAGGGGCGTCCCAGCTGTAAGGAGAAGAGACTCTGGTAGTGGAGGGAAAGAACAGAGTTCCCAGGCTGGCAACCCTAGATAGCCCTCAGGCCATGTTCTCTAGGGCCTGCTCATCTGCGGGCCTGGCCCACTGCAATCCCTTCTCCAACCACATCACCTCCAGTTCTTTGCCCCATTGGTTCCTTTACTTGGAATGTTCGAAGACTGTCTTCTTGGCACTTGTTAGGTGTGAGCTGTATGTGCCCAGAGGGTCCCTCCCTGATCTTTCTAATGCAGTCTCCAGGCCCTGCCACTTCATTGTCTCTTCATTTCTCTCAGATGGAGATGACATTATATGGTTCATTTATTCATGTCCCTCCCCTTTAAATGGCAGCCATGGTGACTGGAGTCTGTCTCCATGACCTGACATATGTCTGGGTGGAGATTTAAGGCAGCTGAAGTTGCCCTATGTGTGACAGTCCAGAGGCTGTGTCTGGGCTAAGCTCATTAGGGTTCCTCAGGCACTGCAAGGCCGGGCAGGTCACAGTCCAGGAAGGAGCTTGATGTTTGCTGCAATGTATTCTGGTGTCCACACTCTGCTGTCCTGAGCTCCTGGCTTAAGCTGCTCCCAGGTAACCTGGTTCCTGCTTGGGAATCTCTCATGGCAGGAGACAAAGGATGGGTGAGCTCTCTGATGGCAGGAGGCTGGAGGTGAAGCTGCAGAGCATAGATGGCTGAGACAGCGCTAGGGCCTACAGGTGGTTAGGGCCCATGGCCTGTCCTACCCAGACTGTACTTTGACTATGCTCATTCACTCATCCACTGCTCAAAACACTGGCTGCCTCAGTACCTTCTCAAAGAACTTTCCAAAGGCCCAACAATCCAGTTACATCATGGGAGGGGCTGGCTTTCACCCCACATCTGGCCTTCATGAGTGTTATCAGGCCAAATTTTTAAACACCAATCAATATCTACTTAGCACCAACTCTGTACACTGTGGAGGTAGGTAAACAACCTCTCCGTCTTCTGAGACTGAGGCTTAGTGGATCCTGTTTCCTCTTTCATTCCTCTGTCTGTCTGTCTGCTGCATTAGTTTGCCTAGGATAAACATTTGCTGAACTCACGGGCTCCTGTTCCTCAGAGGTTCCAGAGTCTGGAAAGGCCTGGCTGGGCACATAAAGTGTGGGGAAGGGCAAGATGTGGGCTCACTTCCAGAGCAGAGGTCTGAATGGAAGGAAGGAGTTGGTGGAGAGAAAAACAGCAACCGAGGCCTAGAAACGGCTCATACAAAGGCTGGGACAGTGGAGAAGACATGTTAGAGGAGGCATGACTGTAGTAGAGGGGTGGGACAGGGGACATCAGGGCAGATGACACTGTTGAGGCTGAACTCTGTGGCTTCAATACTTTGAAGAAGAACTGGAGACCTAGCTAGGGTCAAACCTCTTCAGCTGCTCGCTCTTCTCCCTCCAGAACTGGAGCTGAAGTGAAGACATGCTCAGCGGAAGCCCAGGGCAGCACCAGAAACTCTAAAATGAACATCAGGAGCATCACTCCACAGAAGCTTCAGCCCTGCTTTATTGTCCTGTGAGCTATAGGACTATGGTCACGTGTGTGCACATACGTGTGGAGGCCTGAAGTCACTGTGGGATGTCTATCACTCTCCACCTTGTATTTTGGAACAGGGCCTCTTGCTGAAGCCAAACCTCACCAGTTCAGCAAGACTAGCTAGCCCATGAACCCCAGGGACCCTCCTGTCTCTGCCAGGATTTTCACGAGTGACACATACTTCCCTGACTCTCACCCCTCCACACCCTGACAATCCTGTTACAGGCACCACCCAGGCAAGGCTCGAAGCAATTACCCAGTCTGCCAGCATCCCAAGTCTGTGCTACACATGGGAAGACTAAGGCTCAGAAAAACTGCTGGGACCCACCTGGGCAGGTGGCCTCAGGTACAGGCAGCTCCTTGAGATTTCCAGGGCCTCTAAGGGTGCAGAGGGTGCGGCAGCAGCAGTGGCGGCGGCTGGGCCTGTTCTAGCACTTTACACATGGTCTGGTGATCTCACCTAGCTGGATGAAGCAGGCAGCTTTGTGACCCAACGGGGCTACTGCACAGACACCTGGCTGTTCATCACCTGGGCAAACAAGGGGCCAGGAACCTAGCACTGGTAACGCACTGGGCCATTGCACGGGAAGGAGGGTCTGGCTGGCATGCATTGCCACCGCTTGCCTCCTAAGTGCCCAGGACAGCAGGAAAGCTTGGCCTTCATTCCACACACCACTTGATCTCTGGAAGCTTCTTTCTGCCTGAGATCAGATCTGGCAGACTCCAAACTCCAGGACCCTGTCCCCACCTTTATCTCCCAAAACAGCCTAGAGATACCGATGTGACCTGCTGCCCCACCCTTCAGTATCTGAGAAAGTTCTTTGCTCTTCCTAGTTTGGCTGTTTTCCCAGTAATTTTCCTTAATCATTTAATTTCCTGTTATTTTATGATTTCACATACTTTCTTATACCTATATACACTACAGATGTATAACATGAAATATCATTAGCTCTAGCATATATACTTGATATATTAAACACAATATGTTAATGTATTCCAGCACATATTAATAGTATACATTATAATACTGTATATTAGTCTTTTTATGACAAGGAGATATCTCAGACTCCCATTTGTTAGAACAAAAACCCCCGAGCTTGACATTTCTCTGCAGTTAGTAGTTTTCAGCATCTACTTGTTCACAGTAGGTTTACATACCTCAGTTGCTTTTTGGGGAGAGCATAGAGACGTCGTGAGGGTGGAACATGGGTGCCAAACACCAGCTTCTGTTATTCTAGCTCAATGTAGTATGTTTCAAATGATGCATTAAAATCCAAAATCCAGCAACCGGAGAGATGGCTAAGTGGGCTTGAGCCGTTTCCACTCTTCCAAAAAGCCCGAGTCTGGTGCCCAGGACCCAGGTTGGCAGCCACAATCGCCTGTCACTCAGTGCCAGGGACTCTAATGCCCTCTTCTGGCTGCCTGGGGCACTTGCACACATGTGGTGCATGTATGCAAGCATGTACCCAGACACACGCAGACACACACACACACACACACACACACACACACACCACACACACTCAAGCATGCACACACCTGCCTACACAAATGAAATGAAAATATTTTGTAAAATACAAGATGTGGGTGGGGTCATCAAGATGACCAGGGGAGCTTTAGGAGGTCACCTGCTGCCAACATAGTAATGTGACTTCTACCCCGGGGACCCCCATGGTAGAAAGAGAGAACCAACTCCCACAAATTGTCCTCTGCCCTCCATACGCAGAGAATGGTACCTGCTTGCCTCCCCAGAATGCAAAAATAAATAAATAAATAAATAAATAAATAAATAAATAAATAAAGTTTTATATATATATATATATGTTTTAAAGAGAAAAATGGACCTTCAAGAGGGCTCAGTACTAAGGCCTGTCTCATCTCAGGCCTCTTGCCCCCAGCATGGGTTCAGGCTCATGCCACCGTGCCCAGCTCTCACGAGCATGCTGGCTCTCAAACTCAGGCTCTCCTGCTTGGGCAGCAAACACTGGCGGAGCCATCTCCTGGCCTCCTCAATTATTGTCTTTGATGGTGAGACCAAACCCCAGGACTTTATCCGTACTAAATGGCCATTCCGCCACTGAACCAAACCCTGATATTCTGAATGAGAGCTTACATTCTTTCTCATATTATATTTGTTTTCTAAAACTGCTAAAACAATACCACAGACTGGTTGGCTTAATAGAAAATTATTTTCTCCGGCCTTATGGGCTGGAAGTTCAAAGCTGAGGTGTGTGCAAGATCCCGGCTTCAAAGAGAAGTTCTGTCTCTAAAAGGAAGGTGGAAAGCAATGGAAAAAGACACCAGGACTCAACTTAGGGTCTTCACATGTGCATGCGCACGCACACACACACACACACACATACACACATACCACGTACACAAATGATTTTTATGTTGTTTCCATGTACTGATTGTGGATAGGTTAAAGAAAATACACTATTAAAATAAGTTTCATCTGATCCTTCATTTTATTTTAAATTTATTATTAATGTGTGCACATGTGCATGTGATATGTGTGCACACAGGCACACATGTGCCATGGCATTAGTGAAGGACAGAGGAGTTCTTTCCTTCCACCTTGGGATTTGGGGTCAAATTCAGATTGACAAGATTGCATGTGAAGTGCATTTACTCACTGAGCTCTCTCACAGGTCCATTTCTCTCTTACACACGCACACACACGCACACACACGCACACACACATGCGCACACACACACACACACACACACACACGCACACACACACACATGCGCACACACACGCACACACACACACACACACACGCACACACACACACACATGCGCACACATGCGCACACACACAGGCACACACACACATGCGCACACACACACATGCACACACATGCGCACACACACACATGCACACACACACACATGCGCACACACACAGACACACAGGCACACACACACACACACACATGCACACACAAATTACATTTATTATTTGTTTACATGTTGGGGAGGCAAGTCCTTGTCACTGTCGTCATATAGGGGGCAGAGGACGACTTGCAGGAACTGGCTATCTCCTTCTACCACGTAGGTGTCTGTTGTAGAAGTCAGTTCACTTTGTTTGACAGCAGGTGCCTTTACCCACGGGGCTACCACAGCTGGCTTCTTCTCATTTTTAAAGATTTATTTATTTATTTAATGTATACACTGTCACTGTCTTCAGACACACCAGCAGAGGGCATCGGATCCCATTATAGATGCCTATGAACCACCGTGTGGTTGCTGGGAATAGAACTCAGGACCACAGGAAGAGTAGTAGTCAGTGCTCTTAACCACTGAGCCATCTCTCCAGCCCCTTGTTTTCACTTTTTAATGGGGCTCTGGAAAAATATAAGTTTTCATGGGAGGCACCCATCATATTTCTAAACATGTCTAGTTTATCAAATGCTTGGCACAAAGCAGGAGCTCAAAAATATCTGCTGACATCTGTCAGTGGTGGCACACACCTTTAATCCCAGCACTTGAGAGGGTCTCTGAGTTTGAGGACAGCCTTGTCTACAGAGCAAGTTCTAGGACAGTCACAGCTACACAGAGAAACTCTGTCTTAAAAAATATATATCATATTCTATACATTAAGTAAATGCATGGGCTGAGGGTTGAAGACGTAGCTCAGTGCTGGAGCACTTCCCTAGTCCTCAGAGGACACTGGGATCCAGCTCTAACATTAGAATACATAAAGAGATAAGAAGAAGGGGAAGAGGGATGAAGAGAAGGACCAGGGAGCTGGGACTGGGGGAGGATGCTTGTAGTCTCAGCACTCATGATTGAGACATGAGGATTGAGAGTTTGAAACCATCTCGCCTCCTGTTTCCAAAATAAATCAGTTCATTAGGCAATAAGATCTTTTTCCTAATTCTTGCTATTTAAAAATGGAAAATGACTGCAGGACAGGAATGCTGTATTCTCTTTGATTTAAATATAAATTTGAACGCCGGGCGGTGGTGGCGCACGTCTTTAATCCCAGCACTTGGGAGGCAGAGGCAGGCGGATTTCTGAGTTCGAGGCCAGCCTGGTCTACAGAGTGAGTTCCAGGACAGCCAGGGCTACACAGAGAAACCCTGTCTCGAAAAACCAAAAAAAAAGAAAAAAAATATAAATTTGATTATATCCATCACAAGTAAGTATCTTCTTTGAAACAGAAAGATCTAAAATAAAATCAAATGAAACACACCCACTGTGATGATTTAAGGGTAAGCCAAATAAATCTTTTCTTCCTCAACTTGTTTTTGGTCATGGTGTTTCATCACAGCGATAGGAATCCTGCCCAGGTGGTGATGGCACACTCTTAGTCCCAGTACTGGGAGAGGCAGGCAGATTTCTGAGTTTGAGGCTAGCCTGGTCTACAGAGGGAGTTCCAGAACAGTCAAGGCTACACAGAGAAATGCTGTCTGGAAAAATAAAAACAAACGAGCAAACAAACAGTAGCCCTGAATAAGACAGAATGTATACATGCATACATGTATACATACATATATACATACATACATGTGTCTGCACACACATATACACACATACATAATCAATGTCCAAATCAGGCATACATCTTGAAATTGTTTCTCAATTCTCTAACATAATTTTTAGAATATTTCAGAAGCTCCTCTTGCCCTACTAATACCTGCCATATATATTGCTTATTCATTTAATCTTAACACACAGGAGGAAGAAGCGAGAGCTCTCTCAGTTTGAGGCCAGCCTGGTCTATCTATACAGGGAGTTCCAAGCTGGCCAGGGATACACAAAGACCCTGTGGGGCAGAGACTGTTCTGTGGGTTAAAGCTCTGGCTGAGCAGGTGTGAGGACAGAGGCTTGCATCCCCAGGTCGGTGTGAACAGGAGGCAGAGTCTGTGAGAGATTCTACCTCAGTAAAGTGGAGCACAGGGAGAGACGCTTAACATCAATCTCAGGGCTCCATTTACATGTATACACACAGCATATGGACATGCACCTACAAGAATGTGCATGTACACACACACACAGGAACATACCTGCACACATCACACACAAGTACATGCATGTATACCACACACACACACCCCAGAAAGAACAAAAAAAAGGGCTTCCTTTGCCGGTGTGGCTTGGTGCCTCACTCCTAGGGAATAGACTGAGGGGTAGATGATGGTGAGGTCACGAAAGGCATTCCCATGTTCTGTGGGGACTTACTATAGGGAAGCTGGCCACAGTAGCCAAAGCCACCGAAGCTGCCCGAAGGCAGTTGCTCATAACAAAGATATGAGGTCCCGAGCCCACAGTCCAATGAATGAGCCATACGGAAGATGGAAGAGCATATGTCAGAAATATTGGCACATGCCTAGAATCAAACACTCTGTACATAGAGATTACAAGCTCAAGGCCAGCCTTAGCTACATAAGACCATGTCTCAAAAAACAATTAAAAAAAAAAGCATCTGGGTTTAAAACTCCGGTGACCAAGCTCAACACAGCTGTTCCAGGTTCATGAATACAGAGTATCTAAAGTTCTTAGCAAGCTAGGGCAGACATTTACTTCTTATAGCTAAGGGCGTTCCAGCTCGGAGACGGTGTGTGGAAGTCTGCACAGCTGGCAATGCTAATGCTAGGCTCTCACGTGGCTCTAAGTCTTTTGTCTGGTGCATCTTCAGTGGTCCCCTGGCTTTGGCCCCACTCTGCTTCACTCGCCCCTCTCCCCTGGAAGTCCCAGGCTTGGATCCAGCCAACAGGACATTCTGAGCTAGGCTCAGCTGCAAATCAAAGCCCTGAGATGGGTCTGGGGAACAGCTCTAGCCTGGTCTCAAAGCAACCTCATGGTGACAGTGAAAAACACATGACTGCATTAGCATTTTCAGGGAAACTGTGAGCAAATGTCTACTTGCCTCAAATGGGGCACAGAATAGACGGAAAAACAATTCCATTCGAGTCTAGCTTGGTAAACCAGTGAGTTTATTTGGCTTACTGACAGAAGCGTGGCCACAGGCATGCCAGTGATCTCAATCCCTTGTCACAGAAAAGCCTCAGGCAAGCACGGATGACGGTTTTCCTGTGGCTGCTCAGCTGGGATCTCCTTTCAGACAACCTTCCATCTTCTATACCCGAGCAGGGGCCTCAGCCTTCCCAACACGCAGCCCTTTAATACAGTTCCTCATGCTGCGGTGACCCACAACCATAAAATTATTTTCCTTGCTACTTTATAACTGTAAATTTTGCTACTGTTGTGAATGACAATGTAAGTATCTGACATGCAGGATGGTCTTAGGTGACCCCTGTGAAAAGATTATTGGACCCCGCCCCAAAGGGGTCACCACCCACAGACTGAGACCCTCTAGATCCTCCAGAGGACCAGGAATAGCTGGGTGGAGGTGTCTACTCCTGGAACAGAGGAGCAGGACGGCTGGGGACACAGATGAGGATCTAATGACTCTTCCCATCTCTTCCATCCATAAAAGGTCACAGGCCCCTTCTTGAAGGTCTTGTGGATAGCCGCAACTGCTCTGATAAAGATGGCAACATCTATTACGCTTGGAGAATAGTGGTCTCCCACACCCAGGGATTCATCTCCACTGTGATTGGACAACTGTCCAAGGATGAGGAAATCTTTTCTTTTTCTTCCCTTCCTACCTTCCTTCTGTTCTTTCCTTCTCTTTTCCTTCAGACAAAGTCTTATTAGCTCTTATAGCTCAGGATGGTCCAAAACTCTCAACCCTCCTGGCCTCAAGTCTCCTGACAGATGTGGGCTAGCCTAGGCAAGCTGCACATCTCCTGCTCCCTCAGTTATGGTTCTGGACTATGGAGGACAAATGCAGGGCAAAGAGTTTTTGTGAAAAACATGAGACTACTGGCTGTGTTGGCAATGCAGCCGGTGAGCAGAGGCCTGCCTAGCATGCACAGAACTCTGCTTCCACTCATGTCAAACACCACAGAAACTGGGTCCTGTGGTGCAAGCCTGTCGTCTCAGCACTTGAGCAAGGAGGAAAGTAACTAATACATGCTTTAACATTCAGTAAAATCCCCCCCCCCCCAGTTAAAAAAGAATGAGTGTGTTACTATCAGAAATGAGAAAGCAACATCTGGCTCCTAAGAGGCAGGGAATTGAAGCACAAATGCTTAGAAAACAACACCTGTACTTCAGGAGTGTGAGCTACCTGAGACGTACCAACAAACCTCTTTGGATGTAAGGGGAAGAACCGGCCACGGATAAAACAGTGAAGCCGTCTGCTACTCAGCAGCCAGTGAGGCCTGCGCTCTTTGGAGAAGAAGGGAAAATTCTCTGTGTTTCACCTTGCCTCATTCTGTAGAATTCATCAGTGGTTCTCTTCTCCCAGGCCAGGAAACTCCCTATGGGCAACTAAGTTTCACTTCATTTTTAGGCCTAAGCCTCTCCTGGGAATTCCTGGGAAGCAGCTGATGGCTCAGCTTCCTAATTGCTGGCTGTGCAGAAGGCCGCTCTGCAGGGTGTCTCCTCCTCAGAGGCTAGTTGAGGCCTCTCTAAGCCCAGCCCCAGCAAGCCTCATCTTGTCCCAGAGCCTCTGGCATTCTGGGGAAGTGGGCACAGGGCCAGACCAGCCCACAGCAGGCCCAGCTGGGCCCCAGCAAGCCCTTACTTATCTTTCTTGTTAATGAAAATCTGAGAACCTCCAGCCAGTCCCACCGGGAAGACCCTGGGCCAGATGTCACCACAGAGAAAGAAGGGGCTCAGAGAGAGGAACTGAGTTGCCAGAGGAGAGCAAGACATCCTGCCTGCTTGTCAGGGAGGGAAAGCAAGGGTCTGGGTAAAGAAGGCTCTGAGCTACAAGGGCAGTGCTCCCAGCTGGTCGTATTGCTCAACCACAGGCAAGCGGCCTGCGGCCTCTGCCACCTTCAGTAGCTGACTTACCCACTAACTGCTCGAAGTGGGTTTCCCACATTATCAACCCCTCCTGGGAGCTCATAAGAAAAGTAGAATCTCAGCCAGGTGGTGGTGGCTCCTGCCTGGGTCCCAACACCCAAGAGGCAGAGGCAGGTAGATCTCTGAGTTTGAGGCCAGCCTGGTCTACAGAGTGAGTTCCAGAACAGCCAGGGCTACACAGAAAGACCCTGTTTAAAAAAAAAAAAAAAAAAAAAAAAAAAAAGCCTAAAACAAGGTGGAATCTTGGGTTCAAAGCAACTATTGCACTGTGACACTCTCTCTTGGGTGACTTTGAGGCACATACCTGTTCGTGCCCCAGTGTCCTCATCTGTACAATAGAGGCTGAGTTTGGGAATATGCAGTGCTTAGTAATCAACTCATGCTAAGTGCTAGGCAGGGCCTCATATAGACCAGGATGGCCTCAAACTCAACGTGTAGGTAAGGAAGACCCTTGAGTTCCCGATTCTCCTACCTCTGTCTCCTTAATACTGGGATTACAGGTGTGTGATGCTGTGTCCTCTTTATGCAGCCTGGGGATGAAACCTGATTTTCTTGCATGCTAGGCAAGTGTTCTACTAGCCTGCCACTTTTCAAATTTCCTGTCTATTATTTTTATTGTCAGTGAGGTAACAGAGCCATCTGGGCTACTGCAGCCTCTGCCTGTCTCACTATCTCCAGCTGAGGAAGCTGAGGCCCAGAGAGGTGAAGTCACTGGCCAAGATCCAAATGTGGTGGCCCGAGTCTTCTCTAAACTTACCCCTGTTAGTAAGGTAACCAGTGAACAGGTAGGAGTCCTTCCCCTGCGCCCATTACTTGATGGGTTCCCAATTCTGTGAATTCTGTTTACTGTTGACCCCATTTTTCAGATGAGGAAAAGTGAGACACAGAGGTTAGGTTAGTCCTCCAGTAGGCAAGGCTAGATTTGAAGTAGAGGGGCCCAGGTCATTTCTGTGTTATGCTGCTCACCTCCCACCACGCCCTCCCCTCAGTCATATCCCTGCCAACCCCAGCTCTGGGGTTCTGAACCTATCTCTTCCAGGCCTAGACCATTACTGAGCTCTTGGCCACCTGAGGCCAAAACCACAGCGGCTGGACTGGCTTGGGGGAAGAAGCTGTTCCTTCCAGCCTGCACTCCCAGCCATGGTTCAGGTGGTTCACCGGGCAGGCGCTCTGAGGACAGTGATCAGCAGATCTGTGAAAGGGAGCTGTTCAGAGCCATCGGGTTCTAGTCGATCGGGCAGCTGGTCCAGAGCCCTGCTTCCTTCTGCCTCTCTACACCAGACCCAGCTCACCTCCTCGGCCTGGTCTTTCAGCAGCAGAGAGAGCTCTGCCATCTTATTATTCATCCGTTATATCTTATAAAGAGCCAACTGTGTACTGACTGTTCTGTAGACTCGTCAGTGAATGACTCAGTCTTCGTCCTGAAATAGAGACCAAAAGCTAATAAGATACCCTCAGAAAACATCATTTCCCAACGGACATGAGAGTCCACTGACTGGGGAAAGAGGCCTCCAGAGCAAGGGTACGAAAACTGAGATCTGAAAGATGATGTGGAAGATTCTTTAAGATAAAAGAAATGACATGGGCCAAAGATGACAGGAATGAAAGAGCTTGGTGCCTTGGATGCAGGGGAAACCCTCAGCAGAGCTGAGGTGAAGTAAGGGGGTTCCCATACCTCAGCTTGTGTGCAGGACCTTATGAAAGTTAGCAGTCCCTAGCCGGACAGCTCCCAGGGGAATATCCCAGCCTTATCTGCCCCAACCAAGTTCTCTCTTCCTGGCTTCCCCGGTACCTTGGGCCTCAGAGGTCTTGAAACTCTTGGGAATTCCGGTTGGCCATCATGGAGTGTCCCGTCTGCCCTCTCGCGGACTCTTTTTGGGGGCAGTCAGTGCACCAATTAGCATCTCTGTGTTCCTAGCCAGTTGTGTCTGGCTTCAAATCCTACCTCCAGGAGGGCACATGGGAGTATTTAAATCCTTTGGAGTGTTGAGGTCCTCATGTCAAATGGGAGGATACATTTTTATTTGGCGTTCTTTTGATGTGTTGAGTGGACTGAACAGAGAACGGCACTTGGTGAAGGCTTAACTAAGAGGTTATGTTAAAAAATAACGCACCCCGAGTCCGCAGCCCTGGGGACAGGGACCTGGTTTGTCTGGCTCGTGGCAAGGGCACAGCAAGATACAAAATCCGTGCAGATGGGTGGGTGGAAGAAAGGATGATGGAATTAAAAGAAAGGAAGACAGAGAGAGAGAGAGAGAGGGAGAGGGAGAGAGAGAGACAGACAGACAGACAGACACTAGCTTTCTTCCAAAGGAGAATCATTCCTCTCTGCTGGTGCCTGGAACCTCCGGGAGGTGTACCACACACTTAACCTGCTGTGCGCCTCAGTTTCCCCTCTGTCGTTGGGCCGGGACAACCCTCAAAGAAAGAGGATACCAGGCACAGGCCCCCAGTACTGCCGGCACCCAATAAGCGCTCAAGGAAGTGTGGCCGCCCGCCCTCCCTGCCCTAGCTCCGGGAGCCGCCAGCCGCGCAACACTACCCACCCCCTTGCTTACACCCCCTCTACCCAGTGTGTGCCTCCCGGCCCTGAGCGCACGTGATACCACCCACCCCGCCCCGCCCCGCCCCGCCCCGCCCCGCCGTCCCAGCGCGATCTCCAGTTGGCCGCACCAGAGAGCCCCGCCCCCAGCTGGGGCGGAGCCTAAGCGCCTCGCCCCCTGCTGATCGGGCTCTGGCGTCTGGCGAGGGCTCGGCCGCCCGACCCGGCTGGCGCGCGGGCGGAGCCCGGGCGGCGGGGCTGCTGCTGGCTGATTGCACCGGACTGCGGGCCTCGACATGGTGAGCAGGGGTGGGCAGAGCAGGCAGGTAGGGGGAAGGGACGCACCGGATGGATCGGGGTGCGGCGCTGGCGGGTCGACGCGGCGGATGCCGCGCGCGGGCGGGGGCTCTTTGTCCTCCGCCGCGCGATTGGGACAAAGGAGGTGGCCGGGGGCGGAGGCTGCTTGGCTGGGCATCTACCCTTCTCCGTGACCCACGGTTCTACGTCCTGCGCGGATCCTTCAGGCTGCCCGGAACACTCACTCCGCATTGACGGGGTTCCTGGCAGCGCCCCAGCGTGGTCAAGATGGGATCGAGGGGAACGGGGGGGGGGGGGGGGGGGCCAGGGAAAATCTGGCGCTCGTTTCAGCGGTGGGGAGACTGAAGCTGAGCCGCAGCGTTTGGTCCCAGGTCGGGTCGGCAGTGATGGCGCGGCGTGGGCTTGACTGGGTCTCTGGGACACACCACCACCACCACCACCACCACCAAAAAAAAAAAAAAAAAAAAAAAAAAAAAATCCCAACCGGGGTCAGGCAGACTTGATTTGTCTTTTCAGCTGTCGTTTCCTCCGCAGCTGTCGCCCCCTGAACAGGCCCCTGCTTCCCTCGCCTTGCTTCTTCGGTAGAGTGGGAGAGACGCGGCGTCGCCTGGCACCGCGCCTGCACGCCGCCCGCGCTCTGCACGCGGGAGCTGCTGGGGCGGGAGCTGCTGGGGCGCTTGTCATTAGTATCTAGTCCTCTCGGCCCAGGTCACCTAGACTAGCCCCTAAGGAGGGGTCAAACACCGACTCACTGCGCTCAGCTTCCAGGAGAGAGGAGACAGGACAGGTATATGACGTTTTAGAATCGGGTTTGAAATCGGTTATATAGGATCGGGGCTGCCTGGATATCTGCACCTCCACTTTTAAACTGTGTGACCTTGGGCAGTTGACTTAACTTCTCTAAGCTACAGATTATTTGTCAAGTTGGAAGATTGGTCACTTCGCTCTAGTATTTTGGAGAGATCCACATGAGATATCGAACTCAAAAGTGTGGCACCAAGGAACTTTTTCAGCATCTACTATTATATCACTACCGGAGTTGTATGGCCAGACGGGACCCTGCCGAGTATGGGCAGGACTCAGGCTTGCGCTATGAGATTGCCGCTCACCTCCGGCAGTCCCCAAACTTCTCAGTCTTAGTTTCCTCTCCTGGCATAAGAACTGGGAGCAGGGTGGCATCTGGAGGAGATTTCTCTTCGAGAGGGGGAAGAGGTGGGGAGGAGCAATGGGCACAGCCACAGTAGATGTCCCCTTTCCTTCTCTGTTGCTGTTGGTCCTCCATCTAAGCTCTTGGATGGCAGAAGCCCTCGGTGATGTTACCTTTGGGGTTTGTCAGAGCGGAACCCGCAGCAGGAAATACTTCTGGCCTGGGCTTCCCTGAAGAGGATACTTGGACAGTGGCTTTGCTGGCTGATGAAGCAGTGCAGGAGCCCCTGGGTGTTAGCTGGCCCCGAGAGCAAGGCAGTATTTCTGACTGCCTTGGAGGCCCCGGGAGGTAGAGGCTTCGGGTGGGGTGGCAGAGTGGTGCCCAACTGAGTACAATAGCCTGGTGATGTGCCCAGTTGAGTGAGGAGCAGGCAGAGAAGAGGCTGTTTGTGACATTGGTCCAGGCCAGGCTCTGTGCCTTGAGGTACAGAGGTTACAGAGAAAAAGGGAGGACATTAAGAGCAGCGTGCTATGGGTTAAGAGAGGGGCTCGGCCTGCCTTGTTGCCTTCTGGGTGGGGTGAAGGATTTGTTTTGGGATCCATGAAGAGGTAGGGGTAACAGACACTTTTCCAAGGAGGACCTAAAGGAGATTGTGAATTTTAGGAGACCTCTACCCAGAGGTCACACTGTGTGTCATTTTGAGACCAGTGTGTTCTAGGGCCAGTTACCCATTGCTCTGGGCCATGAAAAACCCAGGCCCAAGGATTCTCGGCCATAGCAGACAGAAGCGGCTATGGAGTGGCCAGACCCATGATGACCAGTACTCACTTGGAACTTGTCACTGCAGCTCCTTCCAAACAAGGAACATGGTATGGCCTGTGCTCTAGCTGACCCTTTGCCTCAGTTTCCTCATCTGCAGAATGGGATCATCAAGGCAAGCAGAGAGGAGATAAGGTTGATGTGATGGCGTTGCTCTGAGGTGATCCTGGAACTTCCCTCAGCTTCCACCATGGGCCTTTGGTGGATGAAATGGAGCGGTCAGTGGTATGTTGAGGGTTGTATAAGCCAGATGGATGCAGGGCATCCCAGTATCCTCTGGGTTCTCCTTCTCTGTTGCCACCTTCCTTGCCCCAAGCATGAAGAGTTACCTTGGTTTTCAACCTTGGGTTACAACCCCTTTGGGAGTGGAACACTTTCATATGGGGTCACTTAAGACCTTTGGGAACACAGATAATTGTGATTCATAACAGTTGCAAAATTATAGTTACAAAGTAGCAAGGAAAATAATGTTATGGTTGGGGGTGAGCACAACATGAGGAACTGTATTAAAGAGTCACAGCGTTAGGAAGGTTGAGAAGCACTGAATTAGCTGTTCTGCTAGGGTGCAGGCCTGCCATGCTTACTGCCATGCCTTGCCCCTGCCCTGAACTTGAGTGAGGTCCTCATTTCCCCAAGGCATAGAGACCTGTGCTTAGGCATCTGGGAGAAGTCTGGACTTAGGGAACTGGCTCAGGGATAGTCCTCTGATTGACCCCATGAGAGCCAGCTGTCTTTTAACTCGTCACCACATTCCTGGGCTTGGAACATTCAGTCTTATTGAGTACATATGTACAATAGAGTAGCTGTGAACTTGAGGGACAGTGACCTTTTCTTAGACTCTCTGGAGGGCACAGGTCAGGAGATGACAGCCAGGGAAACATTCTAAACCAGAACTGCAGAGAGCTGAGGGCCTTAGGAAAGATGGGTGCATGTAGGTGCCGGCTAGTATGGGAAGAGGCAGCATCCGGAGTCCTGGAAGCAGCTCCAAGAGTCACTCCTGAGAAAGTGCCCAGTGCAGTACTACGGATGGAGGCAACCACAGGGCAGTTCATGAGGGATGGGCAGTAGCCAGGCTTGTAGGGGATACTGAGGCTACCTCAGGAGCCCTCCCTTCTGAGGCCACCACGTCTGGCCAGGAGTCAGCTTTTTCTAGATTACTTCTCAGGAAACGCTTGCTAAACGAGAAAAGAAACAAGAAGTCCATTAGGGATACGTGGAGGCCACAGGGCGGGCATGACTGGGTCACAGGTCATTGATTGTGCTTAGAGGTGAGAGGCATATACCTGGCTCTGTCCACCTCCAGGCCTGGGGTGGGCATAGTGGGCAGGAGTTTGAGGGCATCCCTCCTCTCCTGGGGTCCATCTGGACTTGAGCTGCCTGTACCTCAGTTTCTTCATTAGTCACAGGACAGCTGTTTCCCTCAGATCATGGTGCCATTGTTTGCTTTTGCACTTCTTATCCTGGAACCACCTCAAACTCCAAACACAAACTTCCCGTTCTGAATTGCTACTGCTTTGCCTTCTGGTCCAGACCAGAGGAGGATGTGTAAGTGGAGGCAGAGTGAGTGTCCTGTGTGGTCTGGCTGTGTGGGCTTGTGGGAACTGATGGAGCTAGCAGAGCTCTCTTGGGACACACAACTCTGGGAATGGGGGAAAGCCAGGGGCCAGGCAGCCAAGCCAGGGGAGGAAGCTTCCCTGGCCTTCTGGCTGGGAGAGGCTTCCTTCCTGGAGCTGTTGTAAACTAGGTCAGAGTTTCTTCCTTCACCTCCATGGGGGTGCCATTTGGGGCCAGGCTATTCTGCATTAAGGTTTTGGGAACGGTCCTATACCTTGAAGGGTACAGAGCAGAATCTCTGGACTCTGCCTACCAAGTGTGGCCAGGTGCTCTGTTACACGCACTTGAGACCTTGTGGTCAAAGGTCAGAGAATGGAGCACCCTGGGCAGAAGGAACTGTGGGGGTCAAAGGTCTGGGCCCAGGAGGATAGTGGAAGGCACATGGCTGGAGAGCAGTGAGCGGGAATGGGGAAGCACTTGGGCACATTCCATGTGCTCTGATTGCAAGAGTGGATGGGGAGCCAGGTGAGAGGGACCCTAGAGACTGTGAAGGTTGAGAATCAGAGGATGCTCCCCCTCCCTGCCTAGAGCTTCCCTGCAGACTGGCACAGGTGATGAGAATGGCATTTCTTGGTCATAGGGCCTGGTTCCTGGACACTGGGGCATTGATTGGCTGCCTGTGACCTTTAGGTAGACCTGACCCCTGGTCGCCTCCATGATTGAGTGAGAGTCATTTCTAATTAAGGGGATTATTACTCAAGGATGTGGCAGGTCCCATCACGTTTGGAGAGTGAATCTTACAGTGGCATCTACCTGGATGATGTGGATGGCAAGACTTTGGACATTTACGGTTTCCTCTGTGTAGGTTGTGCCTGGCCTGTGCAGGACATGCCTATGGGGTCTTCATCCCTCTCACTACTCTGGATGGACTCCTGACAGAAAGGCACTAGTAAGAAAGTGGGTGGCTGTAAGAGACTGGAGCATCCTGCTGCTTGCTTCAGCACCTGGGAGGCCACAGTAGCAAAGCCTTGACTGACTCCTTGGGGCTATGGCTGGCTGGGCTCTGGGGTACTGTTTGTGAGGAAGGCTGGAGTTCAGGTTCTCTGGGCCTTCTGTGTATCCCACAGGCTCCCTCTCCTTTACCACTCACAACCTTGGCTACGGATGAGGACTGGGGTGGTGACCTGGAGTTGTCTGAGATTGATGAGCTGGGAACAGCTCAGCTCTCCCTTAGCATGCCCGAGCCCAGCTGGCACTCATGCCCTGTTGCCACTCTAACAGGGTGATGTACCAGGCTCTCCCTCCTACCTTCAGAGGCCTAGTAATGCTGTCCCTGTATGGTGAATGCTCTTCCCTGCCAGTGAGGCCTCCTTGCAGTTCACCTGCTCTCCCAGTTAGCATCACAGCAACTGGTCCCTTGTGCTCCAGATGTGATCATACCTGAACTGACATTTGCGAGTGTTGACCTCTTGGTAATTTGGCTTCTGTACTAGACGGTATGCTATATATAGAAGGAGCGAGCACCCTTACCCCTCCTGCCTTCCCTGAAGCTTTCCCAGTACCTGTGTCTTCCAGGACCTGTTTGTCTGCCCTACATCCATAAGCGTCTTAAAAACTTGGGTCTCCACAGACCAGCTGTGGCTACATGGGGCAAAGCTGTCTGCTGTTGTGACTTACCCCTGGGTTCTAGAAGCTCAGACCCTGGAGCTTGGAGGTTGAGATGCTCTGTGTTACCTGATCCTCCCACAGGAGCTGATGCTGTTTGCTTCTGGATCCTTCCTCTCTAGACTCCTGGACCAGTTCTGGATACATACTGGTGGCTCATGCCTGATCCTAAGGCTCAGAAGGCTAAGGCTAGAGAATCATGAGTTTGAGATAGTCTAGGATACAGAGTGAGTCTCTGTCTCAAAGACAAACAAACAAAAAAAACAATGTTTACCTTCAACAGAACCAGATTAGTGGCCAGGCCTCTTGCAGCGTCTGCCTCAACTGCCATGGTGCCCGTTTCCCTTTTCATTGGAGGGGCTTACTGACAGTGGAAGCACCTGAGTGTCAGAAGTAGCTGGGGTTGTAGGCTGGGTGAGCATCTGGGCAGACACAGTGGAAAGCCTATCCCATGGTTGTTACTGGGTTGAGGGCAGGACTGGTTGAACTTAAGAACTTAAAAATAGACCCCAGCAAGGGCCAACTGGGCAGCTGAGTCCCCTACAGAGCCCCTTGTATAGTCTCTCCTGGCTTTGTCTTTCAGGACTATCCTGTGCAGCCCGAATTCCAGCCTCGTTGAGCCAGGCACACCAAGAGCTTTCCACCAAAGAAGCCCCTCCAAGCACTGACCATGTCTATTATGGACCACAGCCCCACGACCGGGGTGGTCACGGTCATTGTCATCCTCATCGCCATAGCTGCCCTGGGAGCCTTAATCCTGGGCTGCTGGTGCTACCTGCGGCTGCAGCGCATCAGCCAGTCAGAGGATGAGGAGAGCATCGTGGGTGATGGCGAGACAAAGGAGCCCTTTCTACTGGTGCAGTACTCTGCCAAGGGGCCATGTGTGGAAAGAAAGGCCAAGTTGATGACCGCCAACAGCCCAGAAGTGCATGGCTGAGCTGGGCTGCGAAGGCCATGGTTCTGTTTGCAGCCGTCCCAGAAGCACAGAGAGGGCAGAAGCAGACATGTTGCTATGTGAGAGGGGTTGACACTTGCTGGCATGGTCGCCTCAGGCTTTGTCATCGCATGCACTGACTCCAGGTCCCAGCTCTTCTGGCCTTCCCCCTCAGCCTCCTGGTGGACTGTCCATTGCAGGCAGTGGGCAGGCCTGACCTTGCTGGGGCTCATGGCCCCTTAGCGCTTTCGTTACTTGAATGTTTTAGCTGAGCCTGTTTTTGATGGAGCTACTACTGTAATGCGTGAACTAACCAACCTGTGAACTGTAAATAGGCCCAGAAGCACATGCTTAAGCCTTTTTGCCGATTTTTAAAAATACCAGATGGACTGGCATGATAATGATTCTACTCATGTGCACTGAGGTATGACCATGGAGGGTCTTCGACTGGTCTTGCCCCAGGTGCCCTCGGCAGGGTGCACTGAGGTCTTAGCTATGCGTACGGAAAGGAGGTGAAAGGTTAAGAAGCTGGGATGCTGGGGTAATTTCAACTTGCTTAGTAATGGAGAAAACCACACCCCTCCCCTTCTTTAGCTTCAGCTTTGTTAAATAACTGTGTAGACGGCAGAGCTACTGCAAGGAAGCTGTTGCACTTGCTTGGAAGCCTGTGAAGGACGAGACCTCTTGAGTCCCGAGGGTTGCCAGGCAGCTTAGCAGAGCAGTCTCTTGCCCTTTGGTTTTGAGCATGCCCAATACTCCCCTTCAGCACAGGCTTTGCAGAAACTGCTCTGGTCCTCTGGAAACACCAGAGCCTGTGGTGGCTACTTGAAGTCTGAAACCCAGAAGGCGAGGTTTTGTTTTTGTATTTAATATTTTCTGCACTGGAATGGGGGTTGGGGATAGGGGTGGCTTTCTCCCTCACCTTTTCACAAGTGAGCTTCCTTTCTTCTCCAGTGGGTATTGGGTTTCACTTTGATCCTTAGGGCTTTGTAGACAGAGCTCCCTGACCCAGCTCCCAAGACACTATGTGCCATAGAAGGTAATTTCTAGTATGCACATAGCATTTACAGCAGTCACCAGGAGTTCAAGTTGAGGGCCTGGTTCTCACAGGTAAGGGAGCCAGCAGCATGTCTCCAGGTTATTTCTTATGTCTATAAGCTTGCTCAGATGTTAGTCCCACCACCATAATAAGCATTCTAAACCATTATGATTAAACCTGACTGCTGGCACCCTTGGTGATGAATAGGTGGCCAGCTAGCCCTGGCAGCAGAGAGCTTCAGGTTAGTCTGGAGACAGCTTTAAAAAGCATGTGGAACTAATCCATTTTCTAGAACCCAAGGGAGGAGCTGTAGGGAACACTTATAAGCAGTTTATACCAATATGGGGTCGGGGGAAGCAGATGTTAAGAAACAGTCTGAGGTTACACAGGAAGGTAGTCAAGGATGGACTGGCCATAGGCAGAGGCTGCTAAGGCTGGCCTGGATGTGTGTTAGACCTGGGAGCAGTGACTCACTCTGTAGGTATAGGAGGGGAACAGAAATATCAAAGGATCTGCCTGGAGTTGTCTGAGGCGGAGGGGTCTGACCCATTCCCACCCCACATCTACCTTTCTACCTCTACTGCTTGCAGCCAGCAGCCTAAACACTGCTGATCCTTTTCTCCACCATCCACGGATCCAAGGCCAGCTCGGATCTATACCGAAGTGTGAGCCTGTTCATCGCTGTACTGTTAGATGCAGGCTGCAGCTTGTACTATGCCGATGACGTTTGTTTTTCAAACAGACATCATCACATTCTTATCAGTTACACTTTAGGGGAGCTTCCCATCACCCCCTGTTGCCAGGGGGTATCTTTTAAGTTTGAGTCAGTCCATTCAGAGGGGGATGAGTAAGTTCAGGTACTGTGGAGCACTGGTGGGGCCACAGGGAGGAGAATGAACACCTATAGAACTAGTGAACAACCATGCAAGTCTTCCCTGTCCTTGGTATCACTGGCTACCTTTTTAAGTGTGCACCAGAGCCATCCACTCCAGTGGTTAATAAGTTATGACTTCTCTTCAGATTCTTACCCAATAGTGTACTTATTGTGGTCAGGTCTTCTGATGATAAGAAGCTAGCCTTCATCCTGGGGAGCATGCAGGAATTCCAAGGCTAAGCAGAAGCAAGGACTGACTTTCCTAGATCTACATTCAAATGGACTGCTACTGTTGTGTCTCAAAGCTACCAGTTTGTGCAATAAGTGGAAGGGATGCCACTCCTGATCAATAATTGCTGAATGACATTCAAGTTCATTTTGTAGACCACTGAGAAAATCTTTATTTACAATAAATTTCAATAAAATTTGCATAACTATATTCCCAATGTACAGTCTTCACCTCTAGTTCCTTCATCTCATTCAAAAGTTAGTCTGTCCTGTTCTCCTGCTTCCTCTCTGAAGCCAGAGTGGAGCTGGTGGTGGAGGGCGGTGGAGTGTCACCAGGTAACTGGGTGGCACCCATGGACTTGGAGTGGTTGGGGCGAGACTTTCCCAGAGTGGCTGGTTCCTTAGCCTCACCTTGGCCCTCTAGCTCCCTCTCCATAGTGGCCACCAGGATCTTGAGCCATGTGTGCTCGGGGAGGGGGGTATCTGAGGCACGGGCCAGCTTTTGGAGCTCTCGAGCTTTCTTCAAATACAGAGCCTGCAGTTTCTGGCTGTGGCGCTGGAGTAGCCTGTGCTGTTTCTCCAGGGTCCGCTCCCGGCGCAGCAGGCGGTGTCCATCCCTGCGGGCACTAAAGAGCCGGCCCTCCACCTGCTCCTGTGTACGACGCAGGCTGCTCATCTCAGATCTCAGCTTCTGCATCGTGTTCTCCATGTGAGAGATGTGTTCATGCTGCAGGACTGCCTCGCTCTGGACACATTCTTGGGTAGGAGGGCTGATGCCAAGGTCCTGGGGAGCAGAGGCAGGGTCTGAGTGATGCAGAATGAACCGCAGCAGATTCGGGAGGGTGATAGGGAGGTCTCCAGGGTATTTCACACTTAGGTCCTTTCTGGAGAGGAAGGGAAAGTCAAAAGTGAAGTTCTCAATAGGCACAATGCAGAAACAAATGGGACTGGATGTCAGACTGGCCATTCTGACCAAGAAAAGATGCTGGTTTCTTGCTAAAAGGAGGGCAGTACTGCCCAGGCAAGTGGTTCTTTGTGGAGTTGAGGAGCCCCACAGATTTGCACTGTAGTTATTAAGACAATTTGAATAAAGTGTTTATCTGTTCCTAAGGACAGAGCTGTGTCTGTACTCAATCTCAGAGAGGTAACGCGTGCTTAGGCCTAAGCCCCACGCCAATGCATCAGGGATGGGGAAGAACGCTGTCTCTCCGTATGAGCTACATGAGCTGGTGACACAGTCCTGGGACAGGGCTGTCCTTGGTTACCATGGCTACTAACGGTGCTCAGTAAAACTGAAAATACAAACAAAACAATGTGCAGTATCTACAGCACAAAATGTTCTTAAATGAGGGGGACTGTACTCCAGACGGGACACTGGGCTCAAACCTGGACAGATGCTACTGACCAGTGTACCAACCAAAGGACTAAGATGAGTTATGGCTACTCAACCCTGATAGCACAGAGTTGACGATGTGATAGTAAGGGGTCCCTACACCATCCACGCTCTAATTCAGAACTGGTCATCTAACTGCTCAGCCTCCTAAGTCTCTCTCACAGGTACTGTGCACAGGCAACCTAGCCACCGTAACTGAAACATGTCTTTCTACAGTTCTCCCTGAGCTAGTCAATAGACAGGGACCAGCACTCTGAGAGTAAGGACCCCAAAGGCATCATCCATGCTGCCCTGCTCTGTGCCATATATTCTCAGACAAATGACTAGAGCTCTGTAGAATGGGATGGGAGTGTCACGTGTCTCACAGGGCCACTGGAAGGGTTAAATGAGTCAACTGAGTGTTGAACACTGACATGTTCAACGCATCTCACGGGTGTCTCATCTCTTCCTATCAAAAATCACTAGAGACTTAAATTAGATATGCCAGACTGCACGTGGTGACCCACACTGGTAACCTCAGCACTTAAGAGGCAAGAGGAAAACCACAAGTTTGAAGCTAGCCTGGACTATACTGTGAGATCCTATCTCACAACAAAAAAGAAACCAAGTTATAGACCCTTTTATATAATGTTTATTAGGGGTGGGGGGCTCTAAGTAGCTTTTTACAACTTTTTAAACTTTCATGTGAAAACAGAAAGAACTTCAAAGTTAACATGTCAGCCGTATCTATTACTAATCTGGTAAGTGCTTTCTACATTAGAAGAAAGGCACTCGGAATGAGCCCTATCGAGCAGCGAAGGGCCAAGTGGTGGTGCAGCATTCCATGGCAACTGCAACAGCTCAGCATGTCCTGGAGGTGTTTCAGAGTGAGACGGTCAACAGAACCCTCTCACGTTTGTGGCAATGCTGCAGTTCCCTACAATGCTCTCATGCCTTCTATTTACTTTTTGTTATGCTTTGGTTTTGGAGACAGAGTCACAATCTATAGCTCTGGCTAGCCTGGAACATACTATGTAGACCAGGCTGGCCTCAAACAGAGATCCAAATGTCCCTACACCTTGAGTATTCATTCAGATTAAATGCACCTCCACACCCAGCCCACGCCTTTATTAAAAGAAAATTTTAGTTGTTTTTTCAAGTTAAGGTTTCTCTGTATAGCCCTGGCTGTCCTGTGTGGACCAGGTTGGCCAAAACCTCAAGAGATCCGTCTGCCTCTGCTTCTCAAGTAAGTACCGGGATTAAAGAGGTGTGCCACCACCACCCTACTTTCTTTTTTTTTAAGCTCAAAATGTTGAATTTGTTTGTTTGTCTGTTTGTAGACAGGGTTTCTCTGTGTAGCCTTGGCTACCCTGGAACTAGGTCTGTAGATCAGGCTGTCCTCAAACTCAGGGATCCACCTGCCTGTACCTCCTAAGTCCTGGGAAAGGACAGGGTTTTTTGTTTTTTGTTTTGTTGTTGTTTTCCATGTTTAGGACACAGAATATCTATAAACTGCTTCCAAAAAGAAGTTCTTTTAGTCTGGGAATGGTAACTCCCATCATTAATCTCAGCACCCAGAAGGCTAAGGCTATCCTGGGTTACATAGTGAGTTCTATACCAGCTTAAGATACAATGTAAGATTCTTGTCTCAAAAAATAGCTCCCTCCCCATCCTCCAAACAGGTCATTGTCCTCAAAGCATGGTGCTGGTTAGAGCTCCCCAGAAGCAGTTAAATTCTTCTGGGGCTAACACTAGGGTGTCCTTGTGGAGCATATACCAACATCCCCTAGCCCAGAGTTAGGCCAAGGTGTCTGTAGTTTACAGTGTCCTCCAGAGTAGGGTCTAGACTGGCTCTAAGAGATCCCTATGAAAGAAGGTGATGGTCTGCATTCCAGCCTTCCCTCCTCCCACTTGTCATGAAGAGAGGTAATACCAGAGCAGAAAGAGGCTAGGCATAGACAGGCTGTATTGTGGGCAGAAGGCAGGACTCTTTGCAAGACTCTTGTCATCTATGACTGCAGTGAGGCACAGTCAGTGTAGACAGCAGGAGTGTAGAGAGCATACAGGCAGCATCTTCCAATGCTCACAGCCCTCACACCTCAGAAGCAGCCATGTCGACACCTTCTTCCTCTGCACAGCTCTACTTTGTGCACAGAATTTGCATTTTCCACAGTGCACGCACAAACTTTCACTAAAAATAGCAGGAGCAGGTGAACATGAAAACAGTCTTGTTACATGTGATCCTACAGTGGTTTCATTTCCTCTTCTGTGAGCCTTTGGACTTGATAGCTGATAGTCATGAACCACTTTCCGTCTTAGAGGCTGCCTCACTCAAATGACTTCTCCCTGCCGGGCCACGGCTGATCTCTTACCACCTTCTGCCCCCTTTTATTTATTTTTATACAGGCAATAAATAAATAGTCACATTATGCTTGTCTCTTCTACCTTCTGGGTAAGCTTCTGGTAGTGCTCTCTGGACCAGCTAATAACTTGTGTTCATTTTTAGGAAATGAGAAAAATCTCATTCTAAAGCAACAGACTCTGATTTAAACTCTCCATTTTAACAGATGTGGACAGTCTTCTCTTCAGTATCAAGGGACAAAGGAGGGGTTATAGGGACCTGTGGTTTCACTTTTTGACTGGTTTGTTTGTTTGTTTTTTTGACCCAGGGTCTCACTTTATAATTCTTGCTAGCTTTCAACTCAAAAGAGCTCCACCTGCGTCTGCCCCCCAAGCTGGAATTAAAGGTTTTTGTCACCTGGCCTGCACTCGGTCTTTTACTATACAAGGCAGCACCAGAAATGGGATGCTGGCCATGGATGTTCCTTCCCGTGGTCACCTGCCCTGTAGGTGTCTTATCATGTGCTGTAACTTTAGTATCATTATACTACATGCCCAGCTGTGTCACACACAGATGGAATTGCTGGTGTTAGTGTCCCATGATTTCTTGATTATATGGCAGTTTAAACATGTCGTGGAAAGAAGAGAGTTCATTGTGGCAGAGCCAACAGTGGAGTCACACTGTTTATAGTGTGTGATCTGACAAGCCCCTGCCACCTACCACAGGAAATATTGTAGCACACGTTCTCTGAGATAAAGGGCAAAAACAAAGACAATGAATGATTCGACAAAGCAAAGGAAGCCCTCTGGCAGAGGCCAGTAGGCAGAGCAGTGCTGCAGTGGCTTATAAGTGCCAAGGGCCAGGCCTCCTGAAAGGACCCTGCATTTCCCACATGCCCACAGAAGTGTGAACGGTGCCCATGTGGATCTGTTCTGTACCCAAAGGGAAGCTGTGTGTGAGTGACATGGGAGCCAGCATCCAGCTTGTTTGGCTTTAGAGTAGAGTTCATTTCCTTCTTTGTGGATATGTTTGGGCCTACACTTATAATCAAGCCCAACCTTCCTTGCTAATGTCCCATGCCTGCCTGCTGGAGCTTTCAGCACAGCTGGGTGACGCACAACTTCAGAGCAGACTGTACACATGCAGAGAGGGCTCTCCATGACTGGAGCAGTGGGTAGGGAACTGTCAGTGCCCTTGAGCGAGAGAGACTCGTGGGTAACAGTGGGATTCATCCCACACAAACGTGAGCGTTTTTCTGTCAACTGTAGCATCTTTATAGGTTCACACAGGCTATCTAGCTGCCAGGGATGTGCTTGGTAGCTTGAGGGGAAGGAAGGCTAGCCTGGTCTATATAATGAGTTCTAGAACAGCCACAGCTACATAGTGAGGACCTGTCTCAAAAAACAAAAACAAATAATAAACATCATAATACATCACATTCCAACACCAAAGCTCTTCTACTCTGTATCGCTAATGGCAGTATCTTAACTATAGTTTAGAATATAATGAATGATTTACAATGGAAGCTCATATCATCTTCATTCCTTAACAAGAGAATCCTACCTATACAATATTGAAAAAAAAATCCAGCCTTACCTATTGCAGGGAAAAAACAAAACAGTAGGAAGACGGTCAACCATGAATTCCCAAGGAAGATCATTTTGAGACACATCGATCCTGACAGAGGCAAAGGGAAAACAACTGGTAAGAAGTGATTGGCTAAACAAGCCCCAAACCTCAAGAACTTGGAGTGTTTCTGTGGCTCAGACTAGACCAACCCCCTTACTACAGGTATAAGCCAGGGACACACACACTCTACGAACATGCCACTGTGTGCCCTGAGTAATAGAAGGACCTGAAACTAAGCATAAATCTCCCAAGTTGCCTCAGGGAAAGAGTACTTCATTTACTCATCAGGATCTGGCGAGTATTTTAATTTGTCCATTAGTTCTAGAAAAGGAAAGCTACTGAGCACAGCACACATAGCAGGTCTCTTTGAAGATTATACTTTATAGTTGATAAATCTAGATGAAGGCCAAGATCAATGGACTGCCTTAACAAGGTGCCAGTTCTCCTCTCCACTCCTCCTCTTCTCCCCACCATGGGCCTTGCTGCTGCAGCTGGTCTAGTTCAGCTAGTTTAGTTCAGGATGGTGTCAACCACTCAGCAACCATTTTGCTGCTAGGATCCCTAGGGTTACTGGCATGTGCCACCAAGGACAGTAGATTAATTTATGTATATAAAAAATAGTGTCTACTAAATCACCCACCCTGTGAATAATCACTGTAGAACAAACTATAACTGCTCTGGTGAATGAACTCCCTCCAGCAGCAGGCACTGGGCTGGGCAGGTGATGAGGATCACGTGTGCTGACCCATCAGCGGGCTGATGGTGTCCTTTAAGAAGGGATATTTATGATCAGTGCACAGTGATAATGAAGATGCCTGGACCTATTAATTTGGTGGCTTTTTCAAAAGGTATAAGTGGTATGGGATGATCAGGCAGTTTAAATCAGTGTTATGCATTTGCCCAAACTGCCATATGGCCAAGGAATGTAGATGAGGTGTGTGATGGTTTGTATATGCTTGGCCTAGGGTATGGCACTATTAGGAGGTGTGGCATGGTGGGTGTGGGCTTTAAGACCTCCTCCCCGCTCCAAGCTGCCTGGAAGCTAGTCTTCTCCAAGCAGCCTCCAGATGAAAATGTAGAACTCTCAGCTCCTCCTGCAGCATGCCTGCCTGGATGCTGCCATGTTCCTGTCTTGATGATAATGGACTGACTGACCCTCTGAACCTGTAAGCCAGCCCCAATTAAATGTTGTCCTTATAGGAGTTGCCTTGGTTTGGTGTCTGTTCCCAGCAGTAAAACCATAGCAAAGACAAGGTGATAGAGTGCTTGCTTAGCAAAATTTATAGCAGACATGGTGGCACACACCTATAATTTCAACACTCAGGAGACAAAACCAAGAGGATTACAAGTTCGAGGCCACCTTTGGCTACATAGTTACTTGGAGGCCAGCCTGGGATCTGGGATACTTTCATATCCGGATACACACAGAAAACTGTAAAACTGGCACAGCCAAATGCAAATGTTTCTCCCACATCTTTTAACAAAATGGCATGTCTGCCTCTGCTTGTGAAAGCCAAGTGATGTTGGCCACCATCCTCCATAGTTGAATGCATTTCCCTCCAAGTGTGTACTTCAATGAAGAGTCCACTGTGGAGTGAGATCCTTTAAAACCCACAGGGACTGCACTAAGCCACCAAGGCTCCTTTTTGGGATCCTCTAGTTCCAGTATGGCTTATGAGCTGAGACAGCAGCAGGCATACAGCTCCTCCCCTCCCCTTCTCCATTAATTTAAGGATGGACAGAAATGTCCACTATGCCAGCGTCACTGATAAAGCGTCACTTTCCTGTTGCTGTAAGGATTTTCCTAAGTCCCCGAAGTGAAATTAACTGAATCAGGAATGTACAACTTTTTTGTGACTTCTTGCAAATGTTGTCAATGTAAATGTTGTCTGACTATGCTAACTTTATTTTATCAATACTAGATCTGTCACTTGAAAGCATTTATTAATTTAAAAAGTGTAAATGACACTTTATTTACATTTCTTAGGTGATAGTTTCCCTGTTGTTTGCTTATTCGTTCACATTGGATTTTACCTGTTTTTGTTAGTTTGCTTGTTTTTTTTGAGACAGAGTTTCTCTGTGTAGCCCTGGCTGTCCTGGAACTAGCTTTGTAGACCAGGTTAGCATTGTATTCAGAGATCCGCCTGCCTCTGCCTCCTCGGTGCAGTGGCAGGATTAAAGGCGTGTGTCACCACCCAATGTATGCAGAGTTTAGGATTAAGGCAGGGTATTGTGTATGCCAGACAGCACTCTATCCCCACATTCTAGCTCCAGCCCACTTGGAATGTGGTAGGTCTACAGTTATCAACTCTTGAGTCTGAATACTGGCCCCTGATTTACATGTTGCACAATTCTGGACAAGGTGCCTAATATTTCTGTGCCTTAAATCAAAAGAAAGTAATGGATTCAGGAGTTTCACTTGCCTGGTGTTCTGAGGTTTAAGTATATATGTATATAACAGTCTCAGCACAGTCACCTCTCAAAAGTGCCTCTAGTTATTACTAAGAACAAACAGCAGGTAGCAAGTAAAATATAAATACACGTGCTTAGGACTATCCTTTAAAGCATGTTTTTTTATTCTATTATGGCTAGGGATATAGCTAAGTGGTAGAACATTTGCTTTGTATGCATGAGGTCCTAGGTTTAATCCTGCTACTAACAAAGAAAAAAAAAAAGAAAGAAAGAAAACCATTCACATGAAGTGTGTTGTTTTCACTGCAAATATTTCTAGTGGATATGAATTATCTTTCATTATCTTTTCATTGGAAAGATTTTATCTCTATTTTTTGTTTTTTTTTTCCCATGATTTGGTCTAAACTGCTCACTTAATGATCTGGATTTGAGGGCTTGGTAAAGTGCTTCTATATAAGCTATTGCTATTGCTCTTGGCTGCTGACCAGACTAGAGCCTACTGTAACCACAACACACTTCAGCTGCAGGACACAGAAATTAGGCTGGAAAGGAAGTGGAAGGTCACAGGACCGTAAGATGCTAGCTATCAGGCAGCTAGGAAGGAAAAGGCATCGATGATCTCACCCAGTGGCAGAGCCTGTATGCACAATGCTGACCTCTAGATAAGATGTGGCCCACAGGCACATCAGTGGCATGACTATTTTCTGACTGGATTTGAGGCCTGCTCCATAACTCAAAAAGACCATCAAAACTAATCAAAAGAACATGGCCGTGGAGGTCACAGGCCCTAGTGGGCGAACGTACTAGTGTTGTTTTACTAAATGTACAAATACCCTGTAATATTTATGCTTATACCCACAGGCAAATGCTCTCAGCTTTTATCAGAGAAGCTTCTGTCTGCGGCCAACAGTGGTAGATGAAGGAACTCAGGGAGATAAAAAAAGTTTAAGAACTGATGATTGGGGGAGGGACTTGAAAAGCTCTATTCTGAGCATGACACAGCCATTGCATTCATGAACTCACAACATTTACTTAGGGACAGGGGAAGGGCTCATGGCCTAACCCTCCTGGGGATTCATTAGCTAGTGATGGATGCCAAGGGAGGGGAAGTACTCATCTTCAATAGTGGGGCCACTGGTATATCCTCTATGTTCTAGGGTATAGCTCCAGACCCATAAGCATGTGGGTGACTCTGGTTAAACTAGGTTACAAAACAAAAACAGTATGACATGAAATCAGGAAGTGACTTACAGGGAGGAAAGTAAGACAGTTAAATGAGCACGAGGGTGGAAAAAAAGGTGTGCATTGAGTGTACTTAGGATGCACCATATCCGCACATATAAAACTGTCAGGGAGCTGGGTATGATGGTGCACACCTTCATTCTTAGCACACAAGAGGCAGAAGTGGGTGGATCTGAGTTCAAAGGTCAGTGTGATTTTACATAGTGAGTTCCAGGCCAGTCAGGGCTACATAGTAGACCCTGTCTCAAAACAAAATAAAACAAAGCAAACATTTCCCACCTACCCAACTGTCAAAGAATATATGTAATTAAACTGGTGTTTGAAGGCAGGCATGGTAGCTTACACCTGTAACCCTAGCACTTGGTAGACTGAGGCCAAAGGACTGCCAGGAATTAAAGGCCAGCCTGGGCTACATAGTAAGCTCAAGCCAACCTGAACTAGATTGAATCTGTCTCAAAACAAAGGACTTAAAATGTGTTTATACAAAAGCCCATATAAAGCAACCACAGTCTTAACTAGACAAATGGCTATCAACGAAGTCTTCCTCTTGATTTCATCAATGAAGAGGAAAACAAGGGTAAAGGCCCCGAGACCCAGGGCTGGTTGCAACTCTGGGAACCCCCTTCTCAAGACACATCTAAGCAGCCAGACCTGGACCTGTTTTTCCATGTATTCCAGTCAGCAATAAGCATTTTTATGATCAATAACTTCCAGCCCACCCAGCATGGGCTGGTTGTCAGAGAGGATTAAGAGCAGCACAGCTCGTGGTGCTAAAGACTGGTGTCCTTACCTGGCCACAGTAAATGTGTCTTCTGGCAGGAGCCGAGCTAGCTGAATGAAGATGTGATTGAGAGATGGGCAAAAGCCACACCACTGTGTATAGTAGAGCAGCAGGACGTCCTGTGGGAAGGGGAGATAGTAGTTACTCACGCTTGCTCTTGGCCCTGGCTTCCTGCTGTGCTGGGAATCCCAAAGGCATTGAGTCAACTTGACTGCTTGTCAAGGAATTAAGAGGGACAGAGGGCTTGACTTGTCCCTCTCTGGCACCCCTAAACCTGTTCCTGTAGTGACTAGGACCGAATGTAGGGCCTCTTGGTGCTCAGGTGCTCTCCATGGAGCCCTAGCTCGCATCCTATACCTGTTTCCGAAGAGTTACTTCCCAGAAGGTATCAGTTGTCACTTCAGTGATTAAATGCTGGGTCGGAAACTGAGCAGAATCACTTCCAGTGAGATGCCTTTTCAGAGGGCTGTAGAGAACACTGAAGTTTTGGATAAAAGACTCTGAAAGGAACGAGAAAATAGATCAGCTTTGGTCTAGGTACAAGTGAAATAGATTGCCTACTTTAAATTCAAACACTTCAAAATTGAAATGATTTCCCATGTCTATATTTTTATTGTTTTATTTTACTTTTGGTTTTGTTTTAAGACAGGGTCTTACTTTATAGTTCTGGCTGATTTGGAACTTGCTATGTAGACTAGGCTGGTCTTGAACTCAGAGATCTACCTGACTCTTAAGTAAGAGGAGCAAAGGCCTGTGTCTCCATATTTATAGGTTTTTGTTGTGGTTGTTTTTTGTTTTAAGCAGACCCTAACACAAAGGCCCAGGGTACCATCAGACTTGACTTTGGCATTAGTAACTCAAAGGACAGTCCTTGACTAATTAAATAGTGTGTGAGTGGGGTGCTCAATGCATTGTGGAGATTCCATCCTGCTCTGTTCCACAGGGACTGCCACAGACACACACACCATGAGAACATACACATAAAACCCTCTGCAAGTGCAGCCTTGAACCCTTTAAGCATCGCTACAAATGCAGTGCCAGTGCAATGTGAAGGTGTTTAATGCTCGTTAATCTGAGACCAAGAAGCTTTTTGTTTCCTTTATTAAAGTTCATGTTTCCTTTTTTAAAAAGCTAACAAAAATAAACAATTAATTATACATGGTGGAAAATATATAAAGAAATCTCTAAGTAATGAAAGTCTTAACTTACGCCAAAAATCTCACCCTTGCCACCAATGCCACATCTCAGAACCCTCTGCCTCAGCAAAGCATCGCTAGTCTATAAACTTCCCTCTCTTCCAACTCCTCCAATGGAGGTCTTAACAGACAGTGACTCACTCTGTAGAAGCAGAAGGTACGAAGAGTGTTGTCAACACTAAAGACATGTCTTTATCATAGCTCAGCAAAACTTAGTTGATTCTAGTTTTGGACTGTGAAATCATGACTTCTCAATCTCAATGAAGCCTAAATTCTGAAGCCACTCCCAAATCTGCTACAAAGTATAGAAGAGAGAAAATTGCTGGGCCAGAGTTGATACAAAAGATGAAATGAAACCTCAAGAGGGCTTCTTTCAGAACACTTGTAAATTCAAAGTGATGTGTTATGAGCTTCTCTGAGCTGAGTATTACTCACGGAACCCAGAGAACCCATTCACCACTTGCTTTAAAACTTGCACGTTCATTTGGGTGTGGTGGTACACATCTTTAATTCTAGTGTTTGGGAGGCAGAGGCAGGTAGATCTCTGAGTCTGAGGCCAGCCTAGTCTATACAGTGAGTTGTAGGAAAACCAAAGCTACATAGACAGACCCT
The DNA here is from genome assembly GCF_004785775.1 of Grammomys surdaster. Taxonomy (NCBI): domain Eukaryota; kingdom Metazoa; phylum Chordata; class Mammalia; order Rodentia; family Muridae; genus Grammomys; species Grammomys surdaster. Next base: position 3,097,545 of record NW_021604753.1, on the reverse strand, counting down.
GTTTCAAAGGAGGAAAAAAAATCCAAATAAAAATAACAAAAAACTTAGCTGGGGGCTGTGGAGAGATCAGAGGACCTGGGTTCAGTTTTCAGCATCTACATGGTAGCTCACAATTTGCCTGTTTCGGGAGATTCAATGCTTCTTCTGGCCTCTCTGGGTACCACACATACATGCAGGTAAAATACCATATACATAAAAAATAATAATAAAAATAAAAACTTTAACCACATGCTTGGGGACTCGGAGAAATGGCTTAAGGGCACTGACTGTTTTTCCAGAGGACCCAGGTTCTGAGCACCACACAGTGGCTCAGAACCGCCTGTAGCATCAGATTCAGGGGACCTGACATCCTCTTATGGTTTCTGCAGGTACCACACACATGTGGTATACAGACATACATGGAGCAAAACACTCATGCACATAAAATAAAAATAAACATCAAAATAAAATACCTATTTGTTTCATTTTAAGAAAGCCGAATATACCAACATATCATAAACTGGGAGTAACTGAACTCCATAAAGTGAATGACCACAAGTTTGTTTTGAGCATTAAAGAGCTCTTGTGATTAGAATATATAATTTGACACAGAATAACCAACATTTCTGGGTCCTTTCATGAAGATAGCTAATGTGTGTGAATGCTCCACCTGGACAGACAAAGGACTAGGAGTTAAGGCTGTGCTCGCCCTGCCTTCACAGTCTCTAAACTGAGAAATCAAGTTCCTCTCACTCTCACACAACTCCTTCCTCCACTTGGCAAGCACTGGCTCTCCCTGCACCTCCAGTGATGCTGAACTAACGAGGCTTTTGAATTCTTAGTTTCTTGTGTTGCCTGTCAGGAACTTCGGCAAAGTCCAGGAAAAGGACAGCATGAGTCCATTTGCTACTGCTGCTGCCAAGCCCTGGGAGTCAACTCTGGGCTGCTTTCCCACAGTAAAAAGGCTTAGGTCACCTCACGTGGTTTTTACTGCAACCTGGCCTCAACACTTGTACGTTGCAGTGTAAGCACTGGGGGTTAAGGCAGGCTTCTTCAACATGCTATGGAAGTTCAGCACAACAAATGGGGCGAGGTGGTCCGGAGACTCACACATGGAACACAAGAGTGAGCAGGACAATCTAAGTACACTTCTCTCTGCTTCAGCTCCTTTCAACTGTGCTGCTATCCTGCCATGTTCATCATCCCCTGCATGCCCCACTAGAAAGGCTCTCATGACATTGTCTGGCATGGGAGCCAGGTTCCTTGTGATTAACATTTGCTCAGCTTTAGAAAGGTGACGGAAGTTGCCCATCTTAGACTCAGCCCCTACAGGTTAGCTGACAAACTGGACCAAAATTTGACAGATGGAAGCTTCTGCTCTATTTCCTGAACAAACTAGCTTCTTTTCAAACTGACCAGCTAACAGATAAAGACAATTTTTGATCAGTTGTCTGAAGACTTAAAATTGAACTATGAAGCTGGTGTCACCTCCATGATCAGGAATAATGAGACCATCAATGCAGATTACAGCTCTTAAGCTAAGTAAAGCTAATATGCTGAGGGAGGCAAACCACCTACAGTACCTAGAGTGAACTTCATGAGGGCTTGTTTGGGATCCAGGATATAGTGAGATTCTTCTTTCACATCAACGATTGTGGCAAACTCCTTCACGGGAGCAGAGCTTGGGGCACCCAGTCTCTCTGCATATAACCAAAATAAATTGGAATCCAAAAGGTAGATGTTCAGGGTCTTGTTGGTTCTGCAGCTCAGGCCTGTGAAGGCTGTGCTAGTGAGGCCCACTTCAGGAAAGCGGTACCTGTCCTCCTCAATGTGAGGAATGGGGCTCGGGGCAGTAGCCTCACAGCTCTTCTCTAAGGAAGAGAACTCGAGGGCTGGGGCTGTAAAGACATCCTGTTCAGAGCCAGTGAAGCTTGCCATGCCCCGGGATATGGTCCTGCAACATGCAGTATAGTAGCTGAAAGGGCTATAGGAGGTTAAAAAATTGCTGCATTCTATGCTGCCCGACACCATATGATAAAAAGTCTGCTCCTTGAGGTAGAAAGAATCCAGAGCGGCTGCCATCTCGAAGAAGTTGCACTGTGGCACACTCACTGAGCTAGGTCTGGTACCACCCACTGTCTGGTTGACACACAGCTCACAGACATTGTGGGTCCTGGAGAGGGCTGGCCCCTGTGGCAGCACCACTGTGTTACAGCAGGGGGACGCTGCCATCAGCTGAGCATCAGGCAGTGGGGCTGGCAGCTCTGGCGCCAGGGACTGGAACACAGGTGCCTCCTGTGTTCGCCGCAGATGTTGAAGGAGGCGCTCCACTACCTGGTCCCCATGACAGTTATTGTACTCCAAGGCCACTTCGGTGATCTGAAAGACAGGGTAGAACTGGTAAGAGGCTCAAGTTTTATGGATGTGGAAAATGGCTGCTAAGCTGCCAGGATGGCATCCCTGAGTCACAGGCAGGAGAGAAGTAGTCATGCCAAACTTTTGTTGTTGTTGGTTTGTTTTTAGCTTTTTGAGTCAGGGTTTCTCTTCAGACTGGCCTGGAATTTATAGTGATCCGCCTGCCTCTGCCTCCCAAGTGCTAGGATTAAAGGCGTGTACCACCACTGCCCGGCTCACACCAGACTCTTAGTACAGGGGTCCGAGTTATTTTTTTTTTTTTTTACAAGATGCTCCTCTATCAGCAAGCAATGAACCACTGCTCTGAGTCAGAAGGTTCTAGAGATATCTGCCCACCATAGACAGATAAAAGTCCAGCAGGCAAAACTGTTCAGCTCAGGAATATATTGAGACAGACGGGAACGGAACCCTCTTGCCTCCCAGGTGAGCCTCTTTCCTCATACCTTTAACATTCTCCAATCTACAGTAAGTCTGAAAACTTCTCAAACACATGTGGAGATTTAAGTAAATTTACAGCATATATTTTCCCAAATACATCTAATGCCACACAGGAGATCATCATGCCAGCCTGCTCCCAATAGTCCACAGGTATCTTTCCTTTCCAGAGCACCTCTCCCCTCCCTGGACCACTGCTGCTAGGTTTCTAGCCTCAAGCTAGAAACCAGCTAGTTCTCTATTTCTGCTCAGTCCCCTCAGGCCACACCTTCCTTTTTCTTAACACCTGAATGTCCACACTGATGACTGCTGTTCTTAAGCCCCTGCTCCATAAAGGCAGCTCCACTCTGAATGGTAAATGAACTAGCTTCTGCCATTTTAGCCCCTGACACCCTCCTATGGCCTCAAAGTTTTCTGCTGCAACATGCCTTTTTCTTTACAGGTTTATGGATCTTCACTGACAGGACCAAACGTGAGCACGTGTGAACATAAGGCATTTCAGAGAAATGAATACAATAGCCTTTCTTGAAGGAGTAACCACTTTACTCTCAAGTTTAAGGTCATTTTCAACTACTTGGTGAGTTCAAAGCTAGTCTGGGCTATATGAGATTGTCTCAAACAAAGTGTGTCAGTATGTATGAACACATTTCCAACTTAGACAACTTCTATAACAGTATTTATGGAAGATTAATTTAAAATGTATTTACAAAGTCACTTTAGATGGTAAATTAAATGTGTTAAATGACCCCTCACCCATATAAGCCTCATTATCCTTTTTGGACAAGATTCTTGACAGCACATGTGCCAGTTCCCAAAGACTGCTCAGCGTAGAAAGCAAGTCAGAAGGGCTTTGGAGGCTGAGACAGACGTTTCCTTTGACTGGCATGTTGTGTAATAGACAGCATGTTGTCTCAAGAACACTCTTAGGAATCTGAAGGGCTAGTGTTCCTGGTGTCAGGATCTATGTTTTCTTTGTGTGTACACATGGAGGTGTGGAGTGTGCATTTATGTAGCACAGGTGTAAGGGCAGCTGCCCACTCCTGGCCTACACAAAGCCTGCAACTGTTACAAGTGTCCTTGTCTACTATGCCCTCAAGAGTGTGAGTTCTTTGAAACTTCTGCCCAGACCTAGGCCCACAATGGAAGGCAATGAACAACAAAGCTACCCGAGTCCCCTCCTTACCCAGTGTGCCTGTTTCCTTCTAAGCCTCCTCTGCCCTCTTCTGCCACTTCCTGACCCTGGCCTGGCTGAGCTCTGACTGTCCTTTGCTTGAGTTATAAGCAGATTCTTGGTTTCAGACTGGACCACCTTCTGAGACCAAATGCCAGTGTTTGCCACATACTTACTTTCCCATGAGCTCCCAGTACTTAATCAACACTGGCCAGGCTGACCTGCCACATGGAGGGAAAGTGCTGGGCAGATGTTACTTGTCTCAGAAATGCCTAATATGAAGGGGCCATATGTGGAGCGAGGGCGACAGACTCCACCTACCTCAGAGCACCCCTAAGAACTTGGGGAACAGTCACAGGTGAAACTGATTTTTTTAAAAAAGGCCTCTTCGTAGATTCTAGAAACAGAAGATGTAGGGAGATGCTCATCTGAGAACATGAGACTAGAAGCAAAGCCTCCCTTTGGCGCCAACTTCAACCTCAGCCCTCGGAATGGAGGGACTAGACTCCTGCCAACACTACCCTGCCACCCTGCATGCCCAAGTCAAGGGAGACAATGTCTCAAAAGTTAAAGTAAAGCCACAGCAACAGCTACCACCAAGGCTGGAAACTGCAAAGACCTTGTCGGCTCTTAATCTAGATAGCACAGAGGCCTGGGGCATGGAAAAGAAATTGTTGAATCATAAAGCATTCATGCAATGCCCATTTTCTAAAGAAATGAAGCCTTAAGTTCCACTTCAGCTCAGTGGAAGGAACAGAACTGCTTCACTTCTTTCTCTTTTCTTCCTTTAAAGCCAGGCTGTGCACCCACTAGAGCCAGGCTGTGCACCCGTTAGAAGGCTCCCAGTGGGGATAACAACTGGAAATTCGCACAGCTAGTCTGGCTAGTGAAAATTCTTCCCCAGCCTCCAGAGCACTGCTGAGAGGCCCGGAGACAGGCACTGTCTGCTTCGCCTGGTCTGTGCTACAGGGATTCAGATTATAGTCTGTGCCAATTAAGGGATCCTTGAAGGAAAGAAAAAAATAAAATCCTCGTAAATCCAATTTAGCAATCTCCAGATCTTTGCTGATTGTTGTTGCTCCCTCTAAGTGCCTCCAAATGATCCACATATAAAAATAAACTCATGCCTAGAGAGAATGAATATCCCAGAAAGCAGTGCAGGAGGGAGGAAAGACTCCAGGTATTTCTCTCTGGAAACCTGTCCATCTGCACAACAATTAAGATTTAGAGAAAAAGGCACACAGCATCAGTGTAGCTGTGCTGTGCTAGGTCCCCCAAAAGTGACATTCTCTAGGCTTTATCAGCTTGTCTGAGTTCCCACCACACACTCAACAGGAAGGTCAGTGCAATCATCTGAAGAAGAGCTATTTGCTAGGTCTCTGGAGAAGCAAGTTCATTTCCCTTCTCTGCTATTTACCCTAGACCAGAGCAACAAACAGACAGTCAGAGACGCTGGAGAATCCCTGTCCCAGGCAAAGACCCCTGAGCCTCAGCTACTTTTTCTGATGGCTACTTATGATGATGGATTAGTGCCCTTGAATGTGGAAGGAGAGCTATGGCAGGAGTCAGAACCACTAGGACTCTTACCTCATCTAGGAGAGGATGCCTCTCAGCTAAGGGATCAAAAGGTATGAACAGGAAGAGTGCTGGTCCTTTCTTCAGCTCATTGTTCAACAGCAGACTCTTGCCTCCATGGGGTTGTAGCCATCGGAAGAGGGTCTCCTGGTTTTCTGAGGCCCACTTATAGATGTTCTCAGCTGTGAAGTTCATGGCTTCCCTGGGGAAGACCTGCCAAGGACAAATGTAACAGAATAAAGGAGAGGTCTGTTAGACAAGGCAGAGCAAAGGACTAGCACCGCACTCCAGAGGTCAGGTCAAGCTGCACTGTGAGGGAGGAAAAGGCACCCAGAGGCCATGACTACTGGCTGTAAAGCCAACACTTAGCCCACCTCTCCACAGTCTCAACAAGTAGGCAGAAAGCCATCATGGGAGCAAGAGGTGACTTTCATATCACTGGGTTCACCTTTTGTCCCCTGAGATAGACTCACCTATCCAGACACTCTCCCTGCCTTCAGGTGGCTGTAATGTCCTCTAATCATCCTAAGGAGCACTATAGAGCACCACATGATATTTATAGTAATCTAGGTCTATGGTCTGTGGTTACAGGATGTTATATCTTAGTCTTGTCAAATTCTGTCCCAGAGACCAGAGAGAAGCATCCTCTAGGGAGAGGCTACAGAGGCTTTGTTTGAGGTCACCCCAGTAACTGGACAAATTCCTGGCATCGAACACTGATCAGCAGATACGAGAACAATCAGTGAGTGAACTGAGCTTACACAGGCCCTAGATCACATCATGTGCAGCAGGAAGGGAAGAGACACTTGGCGTTTTCGCTTTTTTTTTTTTTTTTTTTTTTTGGTAACATAGAAGTATTTTTGAAAAGCCAATGATATAAATCACAAGTTTCAAACAATTTCCAGAGTGGTACTTGGGGAAGTGTCACAAAATGAAGTGTAGTAACACCAGAAAGGAGACCTAAGTGACTTCACAGGAATGTGCCTGCTGCTTTTTAACACACTAACCTTCCAATGATACTTCATTTGAAAAACAGCATCTGCTGATAAACACCTGAGGCAGCAAGCCTGGGCTGTCTCAGAACTGCCCAGTTCTCCTTTCCCCTTACTCTTGTGCAGTGTCCTGTGCTATAAATACATGTCGGCTGAAGCAATGGTGTGAGAAAGAAAATGAGAGCTAGCAAAGCAGAGGAAGTGAAAAGCGAGACAAGCACGAGGAGAGTGGGCAGGCTGTGAAGAGGCAACCAGCAGCAAGGCTCAGAGGAGGACGGGGGGGGGGGGGTTTGTCAAAACATTTCTATTTGGAAAACAGAAAAATACATTTAACAGAATATGGATACCAAGAAGAAAAGCACAATTATCTGTGAGCTCTGAGAGTTAGGCAGATGCTAAAATGACTGCAAGCAAGGGCAATCCCTAGTGAGTTCTCAACAGCACCTAGAAGGACCCATGACCCTCAGTCAAGGGAAGAAACCTTCACTACATCTGAATACCAGTGATCCTGTCAGCAATGAAAACACTTCAGAGAACCATCGAGAGGGCTCAGCAGGTAAAGGCACTTGCTGCCAAGCCTGATGACCTGAGTTCCATTCCCAGGACATTTATGGTAGAAGGAAAAAATGAACTCCTGCAAACTGTCCTTGGACCTGCGTGCGTGTGTATGACAAAATAAATGTAATTAAAAATAAAATACTTCAGAAAAATATCCTGTCAGCAACGACTGTTTAAGTGGCAAGGACACAGCTGTGAAACTTGGTGTTCAGAGTAAGTGAGTGGCAGCAGGCCCAGCAAAAAAGCAAAGGAAATCAGGGAACAAAGGAGACAATGAGAACCCGGTTCCTTTGAGGTGAGAAGCTATCAGCTTCTCCCTGTGTCTTGACAAAAACTTCAACCCTGCACTGTTAGTGCAGGAGACAAGCTGCTCACATCCCTGTGTTTCATACAAGAATAAGTGAACAATACTGCCCAGTGGAAGCTCATCTCAGAGAGCGTGCACCTAGAGTGAGAGATCACCAACTGAGTAGCTGCAGCTTCACTCGAGAAGGGCAACAGCAAAGCTATTCCAGAATCTAAGCAAACAGGTTCTAGACAGCACAATCAAGAGCCCTCTAACGCACAGATCTTAACCAGGGATAGGCTCTAGAGCGGACTTACAGGAATTCTCAATTTGCACATAAAATCACATGTTCTTTCCTAGGGAGAGGCCCACACATTTCATCCAGTTCTTAATTGAGTCTGTGACCTACATAAGGTTAAGAACCACTGCACTAATACAAATGTGACTTTAAAATACTTACAAGTGATGTGTTGAAATGTCTATGTAAATACACACTTCCAGAGTGTACTAAGGATACCAGTTTCGCAAGATGTTTATTTGTGATAACCCCAAATCGTACTGTTCCTAGGTAATCTGAAACAGAAAATTTTCCTTTATTAAAGAGAGGGCCCAGGCCTTAAAACAACACAAACCATTGATCCAGCCCTAATGCACCTAGCCCCTCAAGCAGAGCTGTTGCTAACCTGGCCCGGCCCTGGAAGGAGCAGCTGCAGAAGCTGGACTCTTACTACCAGTCACTTGGGCTGGGGAGACTGCCACATCCACCTGCAGCTATCTGACCTGTCTGCCTTGCCACCCTGTTCCCTATGCTCAAACAAGCCTACCTCTTGGCCAAGGCACAAGCTGCCATCTCTGGCCATGAGTAGCTCCTCCTCATTACTCATCTTGCTCTCACTTTCCCTGACTACCTGCCTAGTATCAAGCACTCAGGGGAGGAAAGCTTTGGGGAGATATCGGGACTTTATCTTCTTATTTTGATGGTACCTGTAAGTACCTATATTGTCTTATTCATTTACTTACATTTTACTTTATCCACATTCCTCTTAGGAATTTAAGTTCTTATTTATTGCTGGTACCCTAGTTGGATGAAGACAACTCTGAACTTTCGATCCTCCTGCCTCCACCTTCCCAGTACTGGATTGAAGGAATGTGTCCCCCACAGGGTGCTGGGGAGCAAATCTAGGGTTTTATGCATGCTAGGCAAGCACTCTACCAACTGAGCAGCATCGCATGCCACTAACTATATGTGAAATGAGTGAATCTAGCATATACAAACAGCTCACACAAATTGACAATAAAAAAAAATGATTAAAATGTGCACACCACACAAAGGGAATGGACCTGGATAATCATTACATCAAAAAATATCCAATCGCACTCTGAGGAAAGCAATCATAGCACTTTTGACCTTCCAGCTGAGCCTGACATGTAAGGCATGGGGCATTGAGCATCCGTGACCAGCAGACCACCGGGGCTCTGCTACAACAATAGCAGAGAAGGTAAAATTTGAGACTTGACCACAGAATTTTGTGGACTGCTAGCAGCAACAAAGAAGGGACAGCGTGTCAGGCATGGTGGCACACACTTTTAGTCCCAGCACTCAGGAGACAGAGGCAAGCGGATCTCTGTGAGTTCGAGGCCAGCCTGGTCTACAAAGCAAGTTCTAGGACAGCCAGCACTATTACACAGAGAAACCCTGGCTTCACAAACAGGGATGGGGAGGGGGGAGATAAGAGAATAGAAACACCCTCAACACAGCACAACTTCTGTTTGAAGTTTAAAACAAAACCTCATGTTTGGAAAACAGTATTTTTTTCTAATGAGCACAGAGGAGTAGAAATGTACAAAGACCCTGAAAGAGGGTACAGAGGCGCACACTGAATCATCTCAGATACTCCGAAGACTGGGGGACGAGGAATGTTTGAGCCTAGGAAGAGCTTAAGACCAAGCTGGGCAAAATACGGAGACATGCCTCAGACAGAACAAGAAGAATCTGAAGGGAGAGTAAAGTCTGCTGTGTGTGCAGCTGCCATAGCATGACTGTAGAGAGTAAAAAGAAAACTTCTGGTACAGGACAGGTTCTGGGTACAGAACCCAGGTTGTTAGCTCAATAGCAAGTACCTTCCCTGCTTAGTCTTCCTTAATTTTCAGGAACCATGGAATATGATAGTGTTTGAACAAGTATAAAATAAAGTATTCCGTGTTGAAGGTGGATGTGTGAGACAGTGTAGGGAACACTTCATCCTTTCCTATTCTCCTTCCTCCTTATTGTACATTGTTAAAGAAGACCAGTTACATTTCAGATGCTACCAGCTTACCATGTAACAAATATACAAATCTGAGCAAATTCAACACATAAAGGTATCACCTTCAAAGCCTGGCACTGTGGTACATACACATTTAATCCTAGCACTTATAGGCAGAGGCAGACAGGTCTCTGTGAGTCTGAGGCCAACCTGGTCTATAGAGTGAGTCCAGGTCAGCTTAAGCTGTTTCATAATAAGATCCTGTCTCAAAAACAAAAAATGTTTTCTTCAACCCCAAGTCCAACCTTCCAGCATTGCCAGCCTTACCCACTAGGTAAGGAGCTGCTGACTGGAACAGTGGGAATGCCTCTCTACCATGGTAAACAATCCTAAACACAAACCTGATGAGTTTAAACTGACATAAGAGAAACACAGGAAGAATAAACCAGAAAGCAAAAAGAATGGTTTGTGTGGAGGCCTGCATGTACCTGGGTATCTGACTAAGAGCCACAGTCATGCCAGGGAAATGGAAGGAAGCTACTATAGAAAGGAATCACTAGCAAAAATACTAACTGCAAATCAGAACACTACAGTGAGGGTGGGGGAGAAGGAATCAACCTCGGTAACTGCAGAGCTGTAAAACTAAGGGCCAAGAGAACTGGGCTAAGTCCATAAATCTCATTAAAAATGTTTCCCACAAGGCTATATAACTGGCAATCCTGAAACTACCAATACATCTTTTTACCCAAGTATATTGCCATCATGGGAACCAGTGTTTTTACTACTGGAGTAACAAGCTACACTGTAGGAGAGGAAGGCTAAAATGAATCCTGTTGTGTGTGTCAGATTGGAATCAGAGAGAACTGTATAAACTAGCTTTTCCTTTGCACATATGTATAGGACATAAAAATATGGATGCATTCATATATGGGTATAAACGCATGTGTTTCCTGGTACTATCTGCTGAGACCTTGAACTGAGAATGCCCTAAAGCCACCAAAGAGTATAGACCCAGCACTTAGACCTTCATCCCCAACTGTCAATCTCCACTGAAAGGCACCAGACTTCCACAGAAGAGGCTGATGAGAAGGAAAAAAGCAGAAGAGATGTATGTGACAGTCCTATGGATGGACCCTGGCCCTTCCATGTGCTAGCAGACACTCTTACCACTCAGCCACCTCCAAGTCCCTTTAAAAAAATTTAAATGCTCAACACCTTAAGTTCAGGTGATGAAAATATCAGGAAAGAATGGCAGCGCCTGAGCTACAGCTGAAGCCTGCTGAGCCTCAGTGACACTGCACAGGAAAGGAAGGCTGCGCCCTGGTGAACAGCTGTGGACAGAGCAGGAAAATCAGCCAAGGACAACACTGATGCAGGATTCTGCTAATGTCTCCAGCATGATATGCTGCAGCAGAATAAAAAGTGACAGCCTGACCCGAGGCTGAATGGGCCATTCAACTGCATCAGTATGAACGAAACAGGTTGCCCACACAAAGCAGAGCCCAACACACTGCAACTCTGAAACTTTACTTTTCACACATGAAGACATTTGTAAAAATCAAACTTTTTGTGAGCATGGTGGAAATTTTCCAGAAAGAAGTCCATCAAGTTTGCAATCTCATGCAATAATTAATACTTGGACCAACATAGGAAGTTTACAGTTTAAGAATAATGTGAGTGCACCCTGCTAAAGTAGGCACCACATGTCCTACACATGTCCTCTTTGTCACTTATAAAATGGATCCTTTTGTTCTAGAAGTAATGAGGTTCCAATATTTTAATTAAGAACTATAAAAGCCAGGTGTAATAGAAGATAAAAGATCAGGCGTTCACGGTCATCTTCAGCTATGGAGGGAGTTGGAGGTTAAGCTAGGCTCCATGAGAGTGTCTAAAGGAAAAGAACAAAACAACCTTGAATATGTTGAAGAATTTAAAATAAATTAAGGCTCATATTCTCTCCTCCCTTGCCCCTTCCAAGAAAAATCTACCAAGTGCCAGGTGTGGTAGTGCATGCTTTTTTCTTTTTCTTTTTTTTTTTTTGGTTTTTCGAGACAGGGTTTCTCTGTGTAGCCCTGGGTGTCCTGGAACTCATTCTGTAGACTAGGATAGCCTCGAACTCTCGAACTCAGAAATCTGCCTGCCTCTGCCTCCCAAGTGCTGGGATTAAAGGTGTGTGCCACCACCGCCCGGCTTTTTTTTTTTTTTAATTATTTATTTATTATATATGAATACACTGTTGCTGTCTTCAGACACACCAGAAGAGGGCATTGGATCCCACTACTGATGGTTGTGAGCCACCATGTGGTTGCTGGGAATTGAACTCAGGACCTCTAGAAGAGCAGTCCGTGCTCTTAACCTCTGAGCCATCTCTCCAGCCCCCGGTAGCGCATCTTTTAATGTAGGCAGATGCAGGTAGGTCTGACTTTAGGCCAGCCTGGTCTACAGACCTAGTTCCAGGATAGTAAGGGGTACACAGGGAAACCCTGTCTTGAACATTCCTCCACCCCTCAATCTAACATGAGAAAAGTCACATTCTATTACTTTTTTAAGATCAGAAAAAAAAGGGAGCTGAAAAGATGGCTCAATGGCTGAGCACCAGCTCTTAACACTGGCTCAATGGTTAAGAGCACCATCAGGACTCAGGTCCTGAGTTCAATTTTCAGCAACTACATGGTGCCTCACAACCATCTATAACAGGAGCTGATGCCCTCTACTAACATTTATGTGTACATGCAGAGAGAACACTCACATAAATACATAAATAAATCTTTAAAAGAAAAAAATTAGAAAACTCCATGTGTCTATGTCTGTGTGTGAGTATGTCTGTGTGTGAGTATATGCACCTAGAGCTATAGTTACAGGCAGCTGTGAGTCCCTATCATGGACATTGAGATATGATCCTGGTTTACCTGCAAGAGCAGTATGCTCACTTAAATACTGAATCATCATCTCTTCAGGCCTCTCAATTAATTCTTATTGGTCTCTATACAGTCTATTTACTAGCCTGGTCTTTATCCAGCTTCAGATCTCTGATAACCACAAAGTGGCAAATGGTAGCAAAAATGACTACAAATGTGACAAGCTCTTGAAAGAACATCTGGGCAAGGAAACAGCTGCATGTACTGATAAAGGTGACCACTCACTGTCTAAGAGGGGAACAGGAAAACACTCAACGGTCTTGTTGTAAGAACTGAGGCATGGACCCTGTGTCCCTAGAGCCCACTGAGCCACTATAAGATAGGACATGTTCCATGAACATTGCGTGAGGGAAGCAACAGAAGGCACTGGGATCTGTGAAGTCTGGGGGCACTTTCAGTGGTTAGCCATCTTGCTTTGAGTCCTCAATCTCACCTTCTGGCTATTTGTTAGAAGGTTGGGCTCTTTGCCAATAACAGACTACATCACTCCAATTTCCATGTATCCTAGGGATCACTTTAGTCATTTTTCCTGCTGCTTGGACATACGCTTGTCACCACCCACCACTGTTGCTCACTAAGGGTGCAAGGAGAATGAAGTAGGTAAAATTGCCTGTGGTTTCCCTTGAGGTCAATGTGGACTCTCATGCTTGCATCAGGATTTTGTTAGGGGTTTCTAAATGCTCTCACTTCAGTCTGTTCTTTTAGTACCATTTCCCCTTAAAGTCAGTATGAAATATTCTTTTTTTTTCCTTTCTTTTTTTTTTTTTGTTTTTTGTTTGTTTGTTTGTTTGTTTCGAGACAGGGTTTCTCTGTATAGCCCTGGCTGTCCTGGAACTCACTCTGTAGACCAGGCTGGCCTCGAACTCAGAAATCTGCCTGCCTCTGCCTCCCAAGTGCTGGGATTAAAGGTGTGCACCACCACCGCCCGGCTGTCAGTATGAAATATTAAAACCAGTTTTATATTAAGAAGAGCACACATCTTCTGAGCTATGAATCACATCAATAAGGTAAAATGTTAACCTTTCAACTGCTATAGGAAGAGTAAGAATAGCTACTTTCATTAGAAAACAGAAGGCCAGGCATGGTGGCTCAGGCCTTTAATCCCAGCACTTGGGAGGCAGAGGCAGTTAGATCTCTAAGTTAGAGAGGCCAGCTTGATCTACAGAGTGAGTTTTAAGACAGCCAGGACACAAGACAATACCTCCTAAACTTCACCATTAGAACTTCTCCAAGGTCAGGATAATTACCATCAAAGATGTCATTTCCTCCCCACTCCTTCAGAAAGAGATATACATTCCAACTATAAACTGAGCTTATACTAATTGTCTCAGATACCTACAGCACCTGGAGTTCTGGGAGCAGTGTACCCAAGGATCCCCAAAGAACAAACAGGCTAGAACTGAAGAAGGCAGAACTCTCAGACCTCCAGAAGACTTCTGTGTGAGCTAATCTCTCAGGGATCTGAACAAAGAGGAACAAGAGAAAATACATACAGACACCTAGTGATAAGGGCAAGAGAAAATGCATACAGACACCTAGTGATAAGTATGTCATGGTCTATTCCATAACTACGTATCAGCAGATTAAGCTACATGTATTTAATCGGCATGATTTACCTCTAGGGAAATTTCTCTTCTGGGCATTTTTTTTAACTTCTTTACATCGAGGTTACCTGTGACCTTTCAATAGGCAAACCAGTGTGACCTCTATTTTATTCTTATTAACTTGGTTTTCTCTCTCTTTTTTTCTTCAGGGTTTTAGATAAATTGGGAAAGTGGAAATAAGATTATGCTAAAAGAGGGTAACAACTGTCCCATGGTAACTGGTGACTCCTTCCCCAGTGCACTTATGATGACAACTTCAGACTCCAATGACAAACATGTCTATCAAATGAAAACCCTTATAAAAATTTGTTTTAAAAAAGGACACAGTAGCCAGGTGGTAGATAGTGGCATACACCTTTAATCCCAGCACTTAGGAGGCAGAGGCAAGAGGATCTCTGAGGTTACGTCAGCCTGGTCTACAGAGTGAGTTCTAGGCCAGCCAGGGCTACACAGAGAAACTCTGTCTAAAAAAACAATGCCCCACCAAAAAGATGCATTGCAGAAATGTTTCCTATGTATAAACTACTGTGATATTTGTATGTTCCCCTAGAAATGTAACTTTGAGGTTTGTATATTTTCATGATTCTTCACATAGAGGCTAAAGCAATTAGCCTGAGAAGGTGGCTAGTCTGAACATGGGCTTACAAGCCCTCCTCCACCTATTTCAGGCTGTACTGTGTGCTAATCAAGTCAGCCACGTGAGGTGTTTCGTTCCCTCAAGAATAAAGTCGGGGCTATTTCCAGGCCACACTGGTTTGCCAGTGTTTGTCAAGACACTGCTAAGCACAGAAAATCCTCTCTTGTGAGCTGGAAAAAGAGGGAAAGCAAGATGCAGTTCCAGATATATTATTTTAGAAGAACATAAACTCCAGAGCTAAGTAGCTGTTGTCACGCATCTCTGTGACAGGAAAATATACACTCTCACAGCAGCAGTCCCGTTCATTAGATCAGAGCACAGTGTGAAGCGCTCAGATACTTCCCTTCAACCTCCTTCCTTTCCACCCTCTGAGAAGGTGGCTAGACTGAGAATGGGCTTACAAGCCCTCCTCCATCAATTTCAGGTTGCACTGTGTGCTAATCAAGTCAGCCATGTGAGGTGTTTCTTTCCCTCAAGACAGCCCTTTAAAGCCATGAGAAGCACCCCTGCCTCCCTCCCTGTAATTACTGGCCTGTAATTACTGTAGAAGGATCTCCGCATTTTAGAGCTAAAGCGTCCATTAGAGGCTACTAGGGCAAAGTTCCTTTAAGACAAAAAAAGAAAATACATGCAAGCCACTAACCCCACTACTAAATTTTCATCTTTTTCTTTTTAAAGACAAGGTCTCCTTCTGAAATCTAAGCTGGTCTCAACTCACAGGAAACCTCCTGCCTCCACCTCTAGAGTTATAGGAGTATAATCATGAGCCACTATTGCCAACTAATTTTTTTTTTCTGTCCTTTGGTTTTTTGAGACAGGGTTTCTCTGTGTAGCCCCGGTTATCCTAGAACTCATGCTATAGATCATGCTGGCCTCGAACTCACAGAGGTCTGCTTGCCTCTGCCTCCTGAGTGCATGGGTTAAAGGTATGCACCCCCCCAACCTGCCATATTTCTTTAAGAAAAAAATAATAAAGACTGTTGACACCGGATGGCTCTAAGAACAAGACTCTGCTGTCTGGATGAGGCTGTTTTCCTTTAGGTCCTAGGTCCAGGCCCACAGTTAAATACTTAGCACTTGGAAATGACCAAGTATTAATGAGAACCCACTAAGACTTACACTAAAGAATCAAAAAGAAGCTTTAACTAAATGAATAATCATGCTATGAGTGAGAAAGTGAAGGTAAGTGTGATCCTATGAACTGATTTCAAACCAATTTCCATATTTAACATAATTCCAACCCTAATCCACCCAAAGGCGTGTGTGTGTGTATATATATACATATACATACATACACACACACACATATATATATATACACACACACCTTCACAAGAACACAAGAACTAGAAAAAGTAGAATCTATATACACTTTACCAAGTAGTAACAGCTTAGAAAGCCATTAATTCATCATATTTATGTCTATAAAAATTATCACCTTGAGCTGGAGAGATGGCTCAGTGGTTAAGAGCACTGAATGCTCTTCCAGAGGTCCTCAGTTCAATTCCTAGCAACCACATGGTAGCTCACAACCATCTGTAATGGGATCTGGTGCCCTCTTCTGGTGTGTCTGAAGACAATGAGAGTGTACTCACATATATAAAAAATAAATTTTAAAAAGAAAATATGCACACACTTCTCTTATGTGTACCTGTTATTAACAATAAGATAAATAACTCCCTCCTAGAGTCAGAGGAAAGAGGGGAGTAACTCCAGATGCTCAGGGCAAGACCCATCTTAGGTAGTCCTTCAGGAGATACATATTAAGGACAAAATAATTCCAAACATTTCATGTCTTCATCTTAAGAAAACAGTTCATTAAGCATAAGTGGGAACTTAGTCACTCAGGATGAGCAAGTGTGAATCTCAGCTCCTAACACTGTATATACAGCAAGATTCGAAGACCTGGCTGTAATCTTAGCACTGTGGGAGAACATAGAAAAGGTAAATTCAACCGCACATGTCATCAGAGATGTTGTCATGCAACCACTGATCAAATCACCAAGCATGTTCATCTTGTACTTCTGAGGTGTCTGGCTTTGTGTGGTTTGTGATACAGAGAAAGAACCCAGGGCCCCTGAGCATCCTAGAGGGAAGATTCTACCAGCTATACCTTTCTCCCAGTTTTTGTTTTATCATTTTGTACTGTCTTGCTGTTTTCCAAAATTGTTCTCAAATGACACCCCCCCCACCCCGCCACCAGTAGCTAGAACTGTAAATGCCACCGACACGGCTGGCTACAGTAACTTTTGTGTCCACGCCTCCCTCGTGTCAAAACAAGGATATTGTTTTGTCCTCGTCTAGCTTGAGGGAAGAAGGGGAAGGAAGGAAGGCTGCTGTCTTGTATCTGTAAAGGCTTTTCCATCTGAAAAACTCCAAATGAAAAAGCAGTTTAAGATGAATGACTCTTTTCTTACTAACGTGACATAGCAGAATATGAGCAATGTAAACAAAAAGCTTTTTCATGATCCTAAAATAGCTCTTCAGCTCAAGAATTTAAACGCTGCCTTCATTTTAGGGATTACTACATTCCCTTTCTTATATAACTTTATTTATGGTCTTTCATGAAGAGCTTTGAATGTGTGCTTCTAAACTTACTTAAGTTGTGTTTTATTTTTAGAATTCAAACTTCGAACCAGACCTAATGATACAGCCCTGCTATCTCGACTCCTTGGCAGGCTGAGGCAGACCAATTGCAAGTTCAAAACCATCCTGGACAACTTAGTGAGATCTTGTCTCAAAATAAAATCAGCTGGGGATGTAACTCAGTGAAAGAGTGTAAGACAGAGGATCCGATCCCTAGTACAGGGGTTTACTAAGTCCTACCAGTCACTGGGAGCTCTGCAACTCAAGTCTTTCAAGTAGACAGGACATACTTATATAACAAGCCATTTTCCTCCTCCAGTACCTCCCAGACAAAATCTGAGCAGAGTCAATTCTCTATGCATAAAACCCCAAGACAATGTGCACATTAGATTGGTTAGCCATACAATCGTTTGATATAATAATGATGTACTATTGTAAGGTTTTAAACCTGAAATAATCTAACACCCAGTAAAAACAGATGGTTAATCTATTGGGATAATGTGGAACAGCACTTAAAGTGATCACTCACTTGGCAAATACCCAGCCACTAGAGAAAAACTCATGCTCCCCACCCCCAGAAACTGAAATTTAAAAAGATGTTCAACAAATTCCTTTATAATTACATTCATAAATGCATCCACGAGTTATGTAAGAAGTAGGGAGAAACAACAAAGAACAATTTAGGTTCAGGGAGGGGCTCAGTGGACACTGACTGGACAGGACCCTGAGGGGTAAGAGTCGAACAGGCTCAGGGCTGCTCTGCCTTCTAGAGAGGACTAACATTTGCAAGGTATCTTGGGAAGAGGAGAGCAGAGACTGAAAAATAGCTAAGTGCCCATTGTCTAGTCCAGATGTGAGTGAAGCACCACCATGGTAACAAAAGAATCAAAGACAAGTACATTGATGGATGTATCCAACAGAACTAACAGACAGACTCCACCATGACCTTGAGAGAACACAAAGCAATATGGAAAGAGGAAGAGGATATGGGATTAGCACACAGATGTGGAGTATGAAGAGTGAGACTGACACAGGCTCATGATGTACTGTGGCATACCTGTGACCTTTGGTACCCGCCCTGTGAAGGAATGGTCCTGAGTTATATGGCATGGCATAGACAACTATCAACTAGGTAAGCACTGAGTCAGATCAAAACCTGTCACTTCACACTAAAAGATGACAACAGCACAAACGAAATTTAAAACACAACATGGTTTGTCTCAGAGGGTCAAACTCTATTTATATAATAATATGCTATATCTAATAAACAATAGATCTGATTATTTTATTAATTTATTTATCTTTAAGCAGGGTCTCCCTATGTAGAGCAAACTGGCCTGGAGCCCACAGAGATCCACCTGCCTCTGCCTCCCAAGTGCTAGGATTAAAGGCATGCGCCACCATGCCCAGCAAGAGAATATGTGGTACAGTACAATGCTTTATTAATTGAAATTAAACAAGAGAGTTATTTATTAAAAATATATTGAGAAAAGGAACCTAGCAAATTAGAAAATATAACTATAAAGATACTATATGCCAAAACATATAGAAATCAGTGTATCTCTGTTTAATGTGCCAATGTCTTAATACAAATTCATTTTACCTTTCTTTAAAGAATGCAGTGCTGAGGTGAAGAAGGTCAAGTAACCAGGAGGCTGGGGTGAGCCACTGAATTCAAAGTAGCCAAGTACTCCAGGCTGCAGGGACAAGAGTACAATTAGGTGACAGAGGCATTGTCAGCCGTATGAACAGCTGCTATCTTAAGTACATGAAAACGCACGATGCCAGGCATGGATGGTGAATACACTGCCTCATTTCATTTTCTAAATCTGACGCCCAAGGAATGCTGTGTGTGGGCTATGGTGAACTTCTTCTTCATTTAGCCAGCCCCTGGGGTGAGGGGAAGGAGTGGAACAGCCTTCCTACTGTGCTCCTCCCTCCCTAAGCAGATCTTCCCACTTTTGTTGGCAGCACAGAGCCCTGGCAGCTAAGCCCACAGGTTCCGATTCTCATTCCTTGTAGCTCTGGGTCTGTCGTGTCAGCATTAACCAGTACTCTGGGTCTGCCGTGGTCAGCATTAACCAGTACTCTGGGTCTGTCATGTCTGTATTAACCAGTACTCTGGGTATGTCGTGTCACCATTAACCAGTACTCGGGTTATATTATACCAGTAGCATTCACTGTTCATTTCTTTGGCTTCTCTTTCAGTCACTTCCTCTCTCCTTTCTCCCTTTGGTAGAAACCAGGTTATATTTGACTGGCCTCACCTGTAACCTGGTTCCTCCTTTTCTTCCACATCCAACACCACTGAGTGGCAAGGCCCTCTCTGGTCTAGTTAGCTAAGAAACTATGGCCCTGTTTCTCCACTATGCTCAAACTCAATGCCATCTGCGTAATCTACTCGACATTTAGCACAGAATAGCCCTTCAACATGCCAAAACAATCAGCTGTTCCCCACCACACACCTGCTTTGCTTGCTGTCTTTGAAGGTGCCATGGCACCCCTGTTGGTTTGGTTCTGTGGCAATCACATCTGTCTAAAGACCCTAGCAGTTATGAGATCCTTGAGGAATGAATGATGGAGCTAGAGTCAGAAGATACAAGCTCAAGCCCAGGCTCCAGGAGCTAAATGCATGGTCTTGGGGTGATCATGTAAGCAATGGTTTCTTACTGGAAGCAGTGCAAATTCTTCACATGGTAAAAGTAAAGGGAGAGCCCATAGTCATAGGATTAGTCTGATGAAGATGAGCCCTTTAGCCCGATTCCCTCAGCACAGTGTTCTTACAGGTAATTAGAAAGGCAGATCCTTGGGACAAAACTGGATTAAAAAATTTGAGACAAAAATTTCCTATGTTGATAATATTTAAAACCAATATTAACCAGTGATGGCGGCTCAAGCCCGTAATTCCAGCCTTCAGAAAGCAGACAGTATGCCAGCCTGTTTTACACAGTTAGTCTAAAGTCCAGCCAGAGTAACAAAGTGAGACCTTCTCACAAAAAAATAAAAATAAGTAAAAATAAAATTAAAAAGCAAAGAAAAGGCACAGCATGGTGGTAAATACAGGAAGATAAAGAGTTCCAGTTGCCCTTTTTAAAAGATTTATTTATTTTATGTATATGAATGAGTACACTGCAGCTGTCTTCAGACACACCAGAAGAGGGCATCAGATCCCATTACAGATGGTTGTGAGCCACCATGTGGTTGCTGGGAATTGAACTCAGGACCTCTGGAAGAGCAGTCAGTGCTCTTAACCCCTGAGCCACCTCTCCAGCCCCAGTTCCAAGTTATTATATATGAGTTTGAGGCCAGCCTGGCCTGTAGGAAACTGTTTCAGACAACAAAAAATTGTTGTATTCCCCCAACACCCCTCCCCAAATAGTATACTGCACAGAGGACGTTTCTGGTCTATACTGAGGATTCTCTTCAAGCTAAACTATCTGGTTAACTCTCTAGATTTAATTAAGTCAACTAGTCTTCATTCTGGGGTGGGGGAGGGACCTGAGATGAAATGTTTAATCCTAACATCTAGAAAAATCTAGCAAATAGCCTATTTCTCAAACTGAGGAAATAAGGAAGCTGTTTTTTCACGTCATTTGCAGTACTGGGGATGGCACTCAGAGCCTCCTACATGGGTAATGACACACTCTCCCATGTAACACCAGCCCCTATAAAAAAGCAAATGCTGGGGCTGGAGAGATGGCTCAGTGGTTAAGAGCACTGACTGCTCTTCCAGAGGTCCTGAGTTCAATTCCCAGCAACCACATGGTGGCTCACAACCATCTGTAATGGGATCTGATGCCCTCTTCTGGTGTGTCTGAAGACAGCAACAGTGTACTCATATAAATAAAATAAATAAATCTTTTAAAAATTCTAGAAACTAAATTTTTTTTGTCCTAATCTTTCAGAAGGCCTTAAACAAGCCAGCCTACAATGGATTTACAACAGAGCAGCACATTGTCCTCTTAAGATTTCCAGCCATTCCATAACAGCATAAGCTTTCCTATCAAGAACAAAAAACAACCTTTCAGAACTTCTAGGAACTGTTAATATTGTACGAAAATAGAAACTAATATAATGACTCATTTGAACTTCTTTAATTTCTGATCACTCTCCTAAACCAAAGCCAAAGGAATAAAACAGTTCCAAATATTAATAAATAAATGTTCCATGTGGATTTCATTTCTCTTTCCACATCACATTACCACGTCACATTACCATACCATTCCATATCATAGAGGTTCATGAAAATGGACATGTGTATTATGATCCACAGATGATTTATCTATATCTATGCATACATGCAATTACATATGTATAAAATGAACATATACAGAATACAAGCTCTGATTCTCCAAGGGAAATCCCAACTAAATCTCTTTTTCTAGTTACAATTATTTATTGCATTTGCATGCATGTCTATACATGCTGTGGTGATGTTTGGGGGTCAGAAGACAATATTCAAGAGTCAGTTCTCTCCGCTATGTGGGATCAAATTCAGATGTCAGGCTTGGGGACAAGTGCCTTTCTTTACCCATTGAACAGTCTTTACCAGCTTCCATATTAAATCTCTGAAAATGAAAAGCACCTGGACCATGTGTAGTGCCCTCTGAAAATATATAGCTACAGTTTATTCTTACTGCAGCAAGTTTTAGCTGTTGACAGTGGTAAGCATGAAGCCAGGGCTTTTGTGTGTCCTAGGCAAACCCTATACCTCATGTCTACACGCCCAGCTCCACTGCTGCAGCACATACTGTGTGGATGAAGGAACCTCTGCATTCAGGGGAACTGACATTGAAACTGTCAAGTAAGTAGTCTGAGCAAGCACAATGCAGAACACAGCAAAAATCATTTTCATTCCTCACTGTCAAAGGAATGAAGAACAGAAGCTTCACACTGTACGAGTGAGTACATGTTAAATAAACTCTAAAATACTACCTATTTAAAACACAACCGGTGAGACAGCAGAGACAGTTGAGCAGTTATGAGAATACATGGCTCTTGCAGAGGACCTGAGTTCAATTCCCAGCACATGTTGGGCACTTTACAACTGCCTGTAAGCTCCAGAGCCTCCAACATCCTCTTCTGGACTCTGAGAGCACTTGTATTTATGTGCATCCACCACTCAGTACGCATATAACTAAAAATAAATAAAACTATAAGAGGTCTAGTCTATCCTAAGTGCTAGCTAAGATACAATTCTGTGGCTGAGTACTGAGATGTGAGAACTGGTATGTCTGATAACATAATCTAATATTAATACTTCAAAATAATATAAAGAGGGTAGTAAGGTAAGGTGATAGTTATCTGTTAACTTCTATTGCAGATTGTCTAAGTTATGAAACACCTCTGGTTATGCTGTAGGTAAAGAAAAATCTGCAAAGTTCCCCAAACTTGCAATGTCTCTTCAACAGAAGCCATGTCATTACTTAACAAATAACATAAATTAGCTATACATATCTCAATTCCTTTCACATGTCTTGCTTACACCTAAGTAAAAACAAGGATGAGGAACAAATATATCTACATACAAACTTTAGTAGACTTGTGTTTTTGTGTGCAGCTAAGCACACACCTATGAGCTAGCTTGCAAGAGACAAATCCAATCCTGTATTTAATGCCTTCACAGATCCCCTTCTGGAGAAGATAGCTAAGGACCTGAACCAACCTGGTACTGAGCAGCAGGCACCAGGCTTAGGTTCTGGTGATGTCCTGTTGTCTCTTCTTATTCCCAGAGGCTTAACCAGCTTCCCAATAAAGAAACCAGCTGTCTATCTTTATTTCTTTTCTTATTCTTTTTTTTTCTTTTGGTTTCTCTCAAAGAAGGTTTCTCTGTGTAACCCTGGCTATTCTGGAACTCACTCTGTAGACCAGGCTGGCCTCAAACTCAGGTATCTGCCCACCTCTGCCTCTCAAGTACTAGAATTAAAGGCATGGACCACTACCACCCAGCTACAGCCTACTTCTTGTTCAGCCAACTGACAGAGCCATTTGGAGACATATTGGGGACAGTCCTGAAACCTCATCTTTCACTGTCCTTTTTCCTTGACCAAACAATTCCATTCCTTGTTGGAAGCTCTCTACTCTGTCCAGCTTCCTCAGGTCTGGTCTGGCCAGATCACACAAGGTTCATCCTGTCTAGGATCTTTTCCCAGTGAAGACTTCTTGTCTTCCAAAACAGCCACACCCTTCCCCTGTTCCCAGATCACTACTCTCACTTCATGGCACTTACAATGTCAAATTGCCTCATTCCCTAGGGTTGTCCTAACAAATTACCACAAATCAGGGGCTCAGAACCACAGCAATCACTTTCTCTGCTCTCTGGAAAATTGGGTCTGTGCCCTGCTTCAAAGCTGAAATGCTCCAGTATCAGCCCCAGTCTTCAAAGTCCTTCTCTTCATACCAGCTGCTATTCCATCGACACACCAGTCACCAGATTTAGGATTTCATCCAAAATTCTGAATGATTTAATCATAAGACCCTTAACAGATTACATCTGCCATTTTCTTTTCTTTCCTTTCCTTCCCCCCCACCCCACCTTTTCTTCCATTTTTTCAAAGTCAGGGTCTCTCCAAGTAACCCTGGTTTGTCCTGGAATTTGCTACATAGACCATGCTGGCCTAGAACTCACAAAGAGCCACCTGTCTCTATCTCCCAAGTGTTGGGATTAAAGGTGTATACTACCAGGCCCACAGGCCCTATTTTTAAATAAAGCTACATTGTAAAGTTTCATGCAGACATGTTTATCATGAGGACATTAATCAGCTACTTAGTACCTCTGCTTGTTTTCTGAGGCCCCCTTAGCATACTCAGAAGTATTAAGTTTTACCCAGCAATTGGGGGTGGTTGTCCATTTGTTGTCAATCTATGAAGCACAGTCTCTCTTGTTCATAATTAGACTTCCACCTCAGAGCTCCTGGCACAGAGCAAACAACATACATTTGACAAAGTTCCTTCATCAACTTTAGTTTAGTAAAAATCGAGACACAATGAATGATGGGTTATCCTTTGACCCACTTTGTGTGATTTAACTCTGTTGCGTGATGTAGACTCTTAGTAGCTGTTTTAGCAAGGAGGCAGAAACCAGCTACTTACAGAAGGTCAGCAAATCCTCAATATCTCCTGCAACACATCTGTTACGGAAGCAGGCACCATTTGCAGAATAGTGTAGATTTTGGCAGATGGCACACACCCTCTAGTGGTCTAATTAATAATTACCTTGCTGTGTTTTAAAAAAACTTGCCCCTTTTCCCATACTTTCCTTTTCTGACTTCTATATGTCCGTGAGTGCATACATGCATACATGTGAACCACATGCATGCCTGGTGCATGAAGGGATCAGGTTCCCTGGATCTGGAGTTATCAATGGTTGTGAATCACCAGCTGGACGAGGAGACCGGAACCCGGGCCCTCGAGAACAGCCCTGTGCTTTTAACCTCCGAGCCGTCTCTCCAGTCCCCTTGGTGTGCTTTTTATTAACAACAATAATTTAATAAAATACATAAATTGATATATATGTACATCTTATTGCTATATATTTGCACATATTTGTAATTTTTATAAAATACTATATAATTGTGATAGAAATTTTTCAGCAATAAAAAGCATCTCATCATTCCTATCGATGCACTTTTACTCACTGGCACTTAAATCATTTCTGCCTTGGTCTTAATTCATTACAAAGCCTTCCTAATTACAGTATCATAACTATGAACTAACAGAAATGCTGCATACTTACTCAACACTCAGACAGACTGGTGAATAAAAGCACTATGATATTAGAAGCCAGGCACTGAAGTTTTTTGGTAAAATCTCGGGTTTTCTCTCACCTAACAATTTGTCAATACTCTACTTACCCCACCCCATCCCCACCAAGATTTCTAGGCCTTTTTTTATCCTGCTTAATTTTAAAACAATTTAGTTTAAGAATAAATTAATAAATATATGCCAAATAATTTCTCTTAAGTAAATTATAGAAATTCACAAAAAGGTTTAGAAACTATTTTGGCACAAATATAAAATAAAAGTTCTAAATAACAATATTATTGACATTTGGTAGGTAGGTTGTAAGGTAAAACTCAGATGATTTTGGCCATGTGATTTAAAAATAAAGTACTTGATAGGAAAGCAACCAATACTGAAGAAATGACATCTTAAGAAAACAAAACAACAACAGAACCCGACTAAAATTAGAAGAAACAAAACCAGTGGAAACTTCACATTACTTACTAAGTCCTATTCCTCTTTCAATCAACTTCAAGACCATCAAAATAACCATGACCCACACCCTGACCACATCTGCCTTCTGTAAACAAGTGAGCAGGACGAACTGCCTGAGCGACAGCAGGAGATCTGGAGGAAGCACAGTCTACTGTGCTTGTGCGGACATGACTGACTTAAAGCTCTCGGCTTCCTCTGCTGTGCCCTGGGAAAGTTCACTGCAGTTCCTCACTACATACATGAGGTTCACGTTAGTACTTTGTTTATCTAGGAAGAAAAGTCTAAGATCCTACAACCTCAATTTTGTGATTATCATACACAGACCACTCTCACTCTGCATGATAAATTCTGACAACTTAGTAACCAGCAATAGCAAACTATTGCTTTAATATGCACTGAGAGCCATGGCCTTGTCCTTTATAGTTTTTTTTGTTTTTGTTTGTTTGTTTTTCGAGACAGGGTTTCTCTGTGTAGTCCTGGCTGTCCTGGAACTCACTCTGTAGACCAGGCTGGCCTTGAACTCAGAAATCCGCCTGCCTCTGTCTCCCAAGTGCTGGGATTAAAGGCGTGCACCACCACCACCCGGCTTTTATAGTTATTTCTTAACATTCATAAAAACAAATAAAATTATAGCCAAATTAAAAGGCCAACACCTTCTGAATCTTTCTCTCATGAAAGAGAGAGGGGGGAGGAGGGAGGGAGAGAGAGAGAGAGAGGGAGGGAGGGAGGGAGGGAGGGAGAAAGGAAGGAAGGAAGGAAGGAAGGAAGGAAGGAAGGAAGGAAGGAAGGAAGGCAGGCAGGCAGGCAGGCAGAAAGAAAGGGATTTTTTTTTAAGTGCCAATAAAGAAACTAAGTATTACTGGGCATGCCTTTAATCCCAGCACGTGGAAGGCAAAAGGCATTCACCACCACTCCTGGCTTACCTGGTGTCTTGATTTGAACAGAGGATCTATGTTTTGACCTATAGTGGTCAAAAGTCAATCAATAGAACCTATCACTATGACAAATCTAAGAAAAGAATCCAGGTTTGATTTACAACACGGTAGCTCACAATCACCTATATTTCCAGCCCCAAGAGATCCAGCACCTTCTTCTGGCATGCACAAGTATTGCATATACATGGTACACAGACATACATGCAGATAAAACACTCATATACATATTTAGAAAAAAGAAGTCTAACATAGATGTCACAAACACATAAATGCCATTCACAGCTTCTAGGAGGAAGCAGGCTATGTCCAAGACAAGAGAAGTCTTTAAAATTCAAGTCCCATCTGGGTAACACTCATTGTTTCCTGTATCAAAGACGACTACATTACTGCAGTACATCACTTTAAGTAGGTTCCACAGTGGTGAGTCTGACAGCAGGGCCATGACAACACTTGGACCATGCATGATCTCTGAAGATATCACTGAAATGCAAATAATAAGGGTGCAGAAGAAAACACCAAGAATTTGCACACCTTTCTCTCTTTGGTACAGATACACTAGTAACACTGAAGCAACAAATAAAAAGGACTTGTAACGGGCTGGAGCGATGGCTCAGTGGTCAAGAGCACTGACTGCTCTTCCAGAGGTCCTGAGTTCAATTCCCAGCAACCACATGGTGGCTCACAACCATCTGTAATGGATCTGATGCCCTCTTTTGGTGTGTCTGAAGAAACCAATGGTGTACTCATACCATATATATATATATGAATGACTTGTAATGTCTCTGAGTTCCTACTTTCTTGTGTGGTCCTAGTTAATTAGAGAGGCTGAGGAAGGAGGATCATCAGAGCCAGTATGAGCAACACAGACCATCATCTCAAAAACATGAGACAAAATATTTCCTTGACCAGAAATATGTGAACCTTCTGAAAAACTCTTTCTAACCTTTAAACACCACTGAAGGCAAGAGTATCAGAAGGATTATCTAGCCAAATAGTTGTATTTAGAGAAAAAAAATGTAAGTAAAGCTTAGGTATTAGACTTGATAACATTATCTGAGCCCTTTACCTATGACATGTGCCCTCTGTAAGAAATGAAGCAGACTGAGCCAACAACAGAATAAAGCATTTATTCCACAAAACTCATGCCCTTCGTTTCATTCTTGGAATCCATGATGGAAGAAGAGGACTAATTTCCAAAGGTGTCTTCGGACATCCATTTGTGCATGTTGCAAGCTTTTGCCTTCAAATGCACTCATGTGTGACACTGACTCACACACACACACAACCATACACAAATGGATTTTTTGTTGTTGTTTTGGGTTTTTTTGAGACAATGTCTCACTATGCAGGTTGGCTTGGAACTCAATAGGTAGACCACATAAGCCTTGAACTCAAAGAGATCCACCTGCCTCTGCCTCCCAAGTGCTGAGAATAAGGGCATGGACCACCACTGCCCAGCTTTAAATATAATATATTTTAAAAGAAAAAAAATCAATGCAGCAGAGGGGTGAAGATGTAATTTAGTTGGCAAAGTGCTTGCCTAAGGTCCAGGAAGCCTTGGGTTAATGTCCAGCCCAACATATATTAGGTGTGTTGATGCATGCCTATAAGCCCAGAACCAGGGAGGTGGAGGCAGGAGGATCCATAAATTCAAAGTCATCTTTTGTTACACAGCAAGTTTGAAACTAGTCTGGGCTAGACTTAAACCCTGCCTCAAAATAAACAGCAAAACCAAAAGAATAAAGCCTTCCTTCCTCTGCCACAAGTGCCTCTCACGCCTTCTCGGGTGTAGACCTGATCCTTCTTTACCACATTTGTACTGAAGACTCGCTGAAGTTTTATGCTATGTGCTGGTTTTTTGTAGCTCCTCTCTCATTTCTCTTTTCCTTTCCTTTCTAGAGGATCGTGAGCAAAAACTTGAATAAGAAAAAATTGGGCAAAGTACTGTACAGACTTGGTACAGGGCAAGACAGAGGATAGCGGCAGCTGATCTCTGCAGATCACTTTTTATCACTGTGTAGCTCAGCCTGCCTCTGCCCTCCTGAGTACTCAGAGATTTGTCTTATCTAGGTTATTTCTGCTCTATAAATGAGACAAATGAAGGCTTAAGGAGATTTAATCATCAGCCCCAGGCCACAGAGTCAGGTAATAGCAGAGTTAAGCTTTGACGTAAGCCTGACATCAGATTTTTCACTAGTTTGGAGAACTACCTCCAGTGACCCAGGTGCTAACTGCCAATCCATAGAGCACTGAGGCAGTAAGACTGCTGTGGGTTTGAGGTCAGCTTGGACTAACTACTAACCCTACTCCCAAGACTCCCTCAAAACACTGCCCCCATCTCAAGTCCCCAAAGAACTCAGGAGGTGAGGAATGGGATCACTGGCCCTAGATCAGACTCAACTGTGCTTGGAGCTCAAGGTTGGGCTGGGACTCATGAGATCCTACCTCAAAGAAGGAAACTCAGGCAGTGGAGAGAAGATGGCTTAGCAATTACGAGCACTTGCTACTCTTACAAAAGATCAAAGTTTGGTCCAAACACCCACATGGTGCTGAAACTCTAGTTCCAGGGAATCCAGTGCCCTCCTCTGGTCTCCAAAGGCACTCACAAACAACTGACATACACAGACTCACAAAAACACACACAAAAAAATATTTTTCTACAAACTATTTTAACCTGAATGTGGTGATGCGCACCTTTAATTCCAGTGCTCAGAGGGCAAAGGTAGGTGGACCTCTGTGAGTTCCAAGCCAGCCTAGTCTACATTGTGAGTTCCAGGATAGCCAGGGCTATGTAGAAAGACCCTGTCTCAAAAGAAAAAAAATAAAATAAAACAATTTAAATAAATGAATTTTTAAGTTATTTTAAAAGCTAATGCAAATTAAGGTTTAGGTTTTTGTTTTTAAAATATGTATGCTTTGCTGGCCTAAATTCACTATGTAGAACAGGTTGGCCTAGAAACACGATCTACCTGCCTCTGTCTCCTAAGTACTAGGATTAAAGGCATACACTACCCCACCCAGCAACCCAAGAGAACAAAACCTTATATAACAATAATAATAATTTAAGAGGTATTGAAGCTGGTAACAGGCCCACAGGGGAAAAAAGTCATGTTAGTAAGGTAAAATATTTTCTGTAAAAAGGGCCTTGACTATAGAGAGTTCCAGGACAGCCAGGACTACATAGAGAAATCCTCTCTCAAAAAAAAAAACAAAAACCAAAAAGACTTAAATAAAACAGAAAGGATTATATTTGCTATTTCTGTTATTTTGGTTTTTTGTTTTGTTTTAAATAAAGATTTGTTTTAGTGGCTGGAGAGATAGCTTAGTGGTTAAGTATACTGGCTGCTCTTCCAGACAATCCGGGTTAATTCCTAGCACCCACATGTTGCTATCTGTGATTCTAGTCCCAGTGTAACCCAAAACCCTCTTTGTCCTCCTATGGGCACCAGGCATATATGCAGTGCACAGGCATACAAGCAGGCAAAACACCCATACACACGAAATAAACCCTTAAAAATGATTTTATTATTTATTTATTTATGTGTATGTGTGGAAGCCAGAAAAGGGCTTCAAATATCCTAGAAGAACTGAAGTTACAGGAAGCTGTGAGCCACCTGACGTAGGTGCTGGGATTGAGGGTGAGTCATCTACAAGAGGCACAAGTGCTCTTAACCACTGAGTCATCTCCCCCACCTCAGACCCGCAGTCTTCCTTGTTTTGAAAGCTAAACTAAAACTGACAAGAAAAGCCAGGTCCTCATTGTGCAATATTATAGGGCCACAGAATATTCTTAGAAATGAGTAACTGTATAGAAACTATGAGCTAATTCCATATCCTAGTCAACTGTGAGACAAGACCAACATCTGTTTAAAATCTCCAAACAAAACAGACAAGAGTTTGCAAGTATTCTGGTCTTTTAAAGCTCACTTAGCCAGCTATCTGTATAATTAGGATCTCATGGAGCTCTTAACTGGGGCATGAGATCTCTTGGAACTAGAGTTACAGTCAGTTTCAAGTCACCTAATGGGTGTAGGGAATTAAACTGGGGTCTCTGAAAGGACAGTACGTGCTCTTAATTCCTAAACCAGCTCTCAAGCCACCAATGTAATTTTTTTAACTGCTGAAATCCAGGATACTTTTTAAAGTATGAAAATGTCACAATGAAACCTACTATCTTGTACAATTAATTAATACACACCAAAATAAAACAAAGTAAACTAAAAACCACTTAATACAAAAAATCTAGTTCAACCAAGTAAAAAGGATTGGGAACAGGAGATAAGAAAGATAAGTACCTCATAGTTCGAGAGAAAATCTAGCAATTCTGATTGAGATGGGATGTAGAGAAGCGGTTTCATCACCCGGCGAACAAACTTCTCAATGTAAACAGCACTCATGGGGCCTTTGTATTCGATTGGTCCAAAACTAGTACCAAAAAATAAATAAATAAAAACAATATACCATGCATTAAACCAGTAATGTGTAACAGAAGCCATCAACACGATACAATGAAAACATCTTTGCTTTAGCAACTGGTTCAGAGGCAAGCAACCTGCTTTGCTCAGGAGGTGAACAGAGAATCAGCATTTTAGGTGAGAAAGATACAAGCACTTCTATGAGATCAATCTTAATCCAGCTGCAAATTAAACACTATTCTCCAAAAGAAAAATTAGTTCCTATAGTATTTCTACTAAAAAAAAGAAAAAAATGGCTGGCCTTGGAAACTAAGCACATAGTAAAGAAATCCAGGATCTTTGCTATAATTGTCAACACGCAGAGACAGATTCCTTTTACATGAAACTGTGAAATAAACATTGGGCACTTGACTCTTTGCCTATTAAAAAGTAATTACTAATATTCCCAAAGGCACTCAAAGGATCACTAAGTGAACCTGATACCTGTTTAAAGTATTATTACAACAGAACACAATAGCAAGGATAAAGTCAGGAGATGTGTAAATGATCTTCCTTCTGGTCCCTTATGGCTATGCTTTAGGATACAGCTATGAAACAATAACACAGGGATCCTCCTAAACTAAACAGACTTTCATCTGGCTGCTTCAGTGTCCTCCTAGACTCATCCAGAGTCTCTCTAGTCTCTCTCAATGGCCTACAATATACACAAATGTCACTCAATGACGGGGGAGGGACACAGGAAATTCAGCAATTCTACAACTATTCTTTTCTCTACAGAGACTGACACTTACTGTTTACTGTTAACAGCAGCAATGCACAGAGCTCAGGAAAGAATTACATACATGCTGTACTCATGATGGGGTAACATAGTTATAAAAACTCAAACACATGAGAGAAACACAGTTCTTCAGTGAATACTGCAGGACACAACAACAAAGGAACAGAACGGTGAAAAGAAGTAAGCACGGCATTCTACAAGCATAGATGGGTGACAGAAGTAAGAACTCCATCAACTCAAGGGGCTGGGCATGGTGCTATACACCTTTAATCCCAGCACGTGGGAGGCAGAGGCAGGCGAATTTCTGAGTTCAGGGCCGGCCTGGTCTACAGAGTGAGTTCCAGGACAGCCAGGGCTACACAGAGAAACCCTGTCTCGGAAAACTAAAAAAAAAAAAAAAAGAAAAAAAAAAGAAAAGAAAAAGAAAAAAAACAAAAAAAACAAAAAACCCCAGCACTCAGAAGGTATTATGGACATAGCTATATCTATATTGTATCTATATCTATACCTGTTTCTAAATTTGTACCTGTAATGACAATTCTGGAATTTTTGTTTCTTTAAAAAACACAGATTATAAGAATGTGCTTCGTTTTAATCCCAGGTGTGGGATATGGGGCTGCTTTGTAGCAGTTGACTATGACTTGCCCTATGCTCTAGCAGAAGCATGGTTTTGCCATCTGCAGATAATTTCTGCGATTGTGTGACATCTGGATTTCTGGGAACTTTTCAGAGGATACATAGTGCCTGGACCTCTGAGAGGCGGGGTTGGTAGTTGTTGGTAGTTTAGGGAGGCTGATTGTGGTTTGCTAGTAGCTGTAGTCAAAGAACAAAAGGAAAGAAATTAGATTCCGAGGTTTTCCTATTTCTTCCCTCCCTTCTATCCTTGTTTCTCTCCTATGTTAGGGGTGAAACCATGGGAATAAAGGGTGGGAAAAAGAAGAACCCACAAAGTAGCAAAGACAGGCTACATATATCTGTATCTGTATCTGTATCTGTATCTGTATCTGTATCTGTATCTGTATCTGTATCTGTATCTGTATCAAACTGGAGGCCAGCCTGGGCTATATTAGAACCTGTCTCAAATATACTATGGATGAATGAATAAATGAATGAATGAATCAATGAATTAGACAAAAAAAAAATCAAGAAAGCATCTGATGACATATTTTGTCCAGCAAAAAGGGCCAATTCATGTAGAAATCTCATCTGTTCAAGGTCTCAGGCTTTGCTAAGTTTTCCTAGCAAAGTGTCCTAGTGAATTGTAGAAAGCAACAAGATCTCAAGATGCAAGTGTACAAATATTTAATCCCAAATTGCAGCCATCAGTGTAGGCTGAGTGGTCTAGAGCTCCTGGGCACTAACAGGTAGTGAGAACCCATTCCATGTTCCAAACTTTATTTCATCAACTTTGGGATGGCACCAATACAAACCCCAAAACCTGTGCCACAAAGCAGAAAGCTGCTAGTTTAAGCAGCTCAAAGATAAAAGCATTACAGCAAATGGGAGCAACAGCAGCAAGGAAATACACCACCAGCAGCATCTGCTCAGCCATGAGCCCCAGGATGGACAGGTGACCATTTGAAGCAGGAAAAGCTTGTGAGTGCCAGGAGTGCCCAGGAGCACACAGCTAATGGAACCAATCATGCATATGCACATGTATAAAACTGGTCCCCGAGACTCTCAGAACATGACAAGGCTCTTCAGGGAGTGAGTGTCTGTACCTCAGCACTGTTGTACCAGCACACCAGATCCTAAGTGATAAACTGAGCTGAAAGGCATCTGAACAGACGTAAGCAAGTAAAGCAGCAGGCTAAGATGAATGGTAGGCACTTCAAAGCCCCAGTGCAGAAAACAGGGTACTAGGATAGGTATCCTCCTTTTAAAACAGTATTTTACATAGTAGCTGTGATGATTTAAAAAAAAAAAAGAAAAAAAAAAAAAGTCCTCTTGGGGCCATAGGGAGTGGTACTATTAGGACGTGTGGCCTTGGAGTAGGTGTGGCTTTTTTGGAGGTGTGTGACTAAGGGGTGGGCTTTGAGGTCTCAGAAGCTCAAGGCAGTTCTCTTCCTGCTGCCTACAGATTCAAATGTAGAACTCTCAGCTCCTTCTCTAGCACCATGTCTGCCTGTACGCTGCTATACATCTGCCCAGACAATAATGAACTAAATCTCTGAACCTGTAAACCAGTCCCAATTAAATGTTTCTCTTTTATAAGAGTTGATGTGGTCATGGAGTCTCTTCACAAACCTTAAGACAGTAGCTCAGGCTAGCTTCAGATTCACAACAATTCTCCTGCTTCAGCCTTCATAGTCTCAGTTTAAAGGAATGAAGCACAACACTAGCTTGAACTGTTGATTCTAAAGTCTACAGAAGCTGAGAACACAAACAGCTATGAGCCTCTCAAAATGACCTTCATCTCAATTCAAGGGAACGCTCATTTTAATGCCACATCAACTGGAATCCATCTCTAGCAGCCTACAAGATTTTAACCACCCCACTGGACAGAGCCAAGGAGTAACATAGGGACCTTAGTAGGGTAAATGCACCACCTGCTTCAGTACAGTGCTTTCTCCTGACCTCTACAAAGAAGGAACTAGGCCTGAGATGGCCACTGGGACTGTACCTTATATTTAAGAATCCCCACTTGAGCCTTTAAAGCAGAGGAGGAACCTACTGAACAAGAAGCAGAGTGGGGAGATTTGAAACTAATCTAAATGGCCACCAAGAGAAGCTAGCTTGTTCCTTTGACTCCACAAGCACTTCATATACAGTGGAAATTTGAGGGTGGAAAATGTAGTCTTGCCTAAATAATATTAGTTGTTGAGGAAAACACTGTGCAATGCACAACAGTCTATTCCAGAGGTGTGGAACTGGGAAGGAAAAGGCTAGAGAGTCTATCACTAACAGTTTGCTGATGATTACTATGAATTCCTACTAATGAGACTCAGGAAGTACATGAGAAGAGGAAAGCAAACCCTAAAACTAAAGCTCTCACTAATCAAGTTTTTACCATTTGGCCTTTCATAGACTTTAAGCCAGTCACACTGACTGAAGCCTAAATGCCGTCTTTTGCCCTAGAAGACTAAGGTTGGAGTATCATCAGTTCAAGGCTAGCCTGGGATACAAAATGAGACCACCTCAAAGATTAAGATAAATACACTGGATGGGGTGGCACAGCCTTTAATCCCAGCACTTGGAAGGAAGAGGCAGGCTGAGCTCTCTAAGTCCAAGTCCAATCTAGTTGAACACAGTGAACTCCTGGACAGCCAGGGCTACACAGAAACCCTGTCTCTAAATAAATAACCCAAAGCCAACTTTTTGAAACATCACTTAATATCCATAGTATGGTCTTAGTACATCTGCAAAACCAAAAATTAACATAAATACAGCAAAAGGACTAGCTTAAAGCCAAATGTGGTGGCAGATGCCTGTTTTCCCAGCACTTGTGAGAGGTTAAGGCAGGACCACTAAGTTCTAGGACAGCCTAGGCTACAGCATGAGAGCCACCAAAGGAAGGTTTGGCAGCACATGCCTTTAACCTCAGCACTAGGGAACAGAAGCCAGCCAATCTTTCCAAGTTCCAGACAACCATGGCTGATATGGTGAGTTCCAAGCTAGCCAGAACTACATAGTGAGATCCTGTCACTACCCACAAACAAACAAACCAACAAATAAATAGTGAGGTCCTGTCACCACTTCACAAATTAAACAAACAAACAAACGAATGAATTAACGAATGAATGGATGGATAGGCTGGAGAGATGGCTCAATAGTTAAGAGCACTCTCTAATCTTCCAGAGAACCTGGATTTGATTCCCAGTACCAATATGGTGGCTTAGAGCCACCTACAGTTCCAGGAGATCTGCTGTTTTCTTTTTCATCTCCTTAAGCTGATATGTATATAGCTCATATGCATATATTAAGCACACACAAAGAATAAATAGATAGATAATAAAATCAATCTTGGGCCTAAGAGAGATGGCTCTACAGTTAAGAAGATGTAGCTGCCTTTGGGAAGGACCAGAGTTTGGTTTCCAGCAGCTATGCCTAGCAGCTCACAATTATCTATAACTCCAGCTCCAAGGGCTATGACATTCTGAATTTACATGTGCTCGTAACACACAGACACACACATATACATATAACTAAAAATAAAAGATTAAAAACAAGAACAAAATAGCTTAAAATAAAAACCATAGGTAGCTTGTCACTTTAGGCAAAATGAATATATCTGGAGACTGAAAAAAAAAAAATCATGAAACTTGAGGTCTCCATCCTCTGCCACTTCAGAAAGAAATGGTACTGCATCCCTCCTTCTTACTGCAAGGCTAGGGACTGAACCCAAGACCTCTGAGGAAACTAAATTAATATTTCCAGCTATTTGGTCGAGACTAAGTTGTCCAGGTTGGCCTCAAATAATCCTCTTGCCTCAGCTTCCCAAGAAGCTTAGATCATTGGCATAGGCACCATGCCTAGCAAAAGCTATTACCTTGAGCATGCTACACTACCAGGTTAACAAGCTGAGGGACAGGGTGTACTTCTGTATTGTGTAACAGTTTTGAGTAGCTAAAATGTACAGCCATACAATGGAGTAATTCATCTTTTAAAAACAGTGCTGTTGCATACATACACTGATGTAAACACATATATGTTCACAGAAGTGAGAGAGAACAATTTCAGAGATAACATTATGTTCTTTCCAACTGCATTTCAGGCTTACAACTAGAGGACAGAATATTTCTATATTCATAGAAAAGGACAATCAAAATAGACTGGTTGCACAGAGCTAATGTAATCATAAAATTCCTTTAATTTTTTAAACTTATTTTTGCCTATCTGCATTTTCTCAATTTTCCACATTGACTAATACATTTGTATAAAAAAGTTCCCTGATAAACTGATGGATACAAGTGGGACTGGATCACAAGTCCTTACCTCCGATGATACAGATGTATCACAGGAAAATAGAAGAAATGCTTCTGTTTTCTGCATTTCCCCTGGTTCCACCAACAGTTTATTGCCACAAACAACACCTGCAGAAGCAAAACAGGTTTCATATGACTAAGAATAGCAACTCAACAGTTACCAAGACTCACAATTGTAGAAACGGAACTACTTCCCCCTGCTAAAACAGAAGGTATTAAACAAACAAACACACACTGTTTCAAGCTTTCGAAGGTGACATTTTTCACTAAAATAAAAACTGCTCAGTGGTAGTTTATACTGGAATCCCAACTCTGGGGCATGGGGATCAGGGGAAGGGGTAGAATGGAGTGGGGCAGTGAGGAAGCTGGAGTAGGTGGATTACCATGAGTTATAGACAGGCTAGCCTGGTCTGCAGAATGAATCTCAAAAATGAAAAATAGGGAATGGAGAGGTGTCTCAGAAGAGCACTTGTTGCTCTTCCAGAGGACAGGATTTGATTCCTAGCACCAATATGGTGGCTTGAAACCCTCTATAAGTCTAGTAGCTCCAACTCCAGAGCTTTCTCCAGGCATCTGATGGACAGACATATGCACAGGCAAAACAGTCATATATATATATAGTAATAATAATAAATCCTTCTTTTTTTCTTTTAATGAAAAATAACCAGGTGTGCTTTTAATCCCAGGACTTGTGAGGCAAAAGGAGGCAGATCACAAAGTTTGAAACAAGCCAGGTCTATAAAGCAAATTCCAAACCAGATAGGGTGACATACAAAATTCGTCTCAAAAATAAATACATAAATTTCAAAGAAAGACAAACCCTTCTCCATAGTTCAGCTAGGACTCTTTGAGCCTGTCACCAGAGGAAAATTACTTGATTTAATGTTAAAATGGATGTGCAATACTTTGAAAAGGATTTGATTAATTTTATTTTATTATTTATTTATTGAGACAGAATCTCACTATGTAGCCTTGGCTGGCCTGGAGCTTGCTATGAAGACCAGGTTGGTCTTGAACTCTTAGAAATCTTCCTGCCTCAGCCTCCGGAGTGCTAGGATTAAAGGCATACACCACCATGCCCAGCTGAAGGGAATATTTTAGGTGGGAGTAAGGAGTGTCGTTCAGTGTTAGGTCACTTGTTTTGTTTTGTTTTCTATGCTTATATACTGAGTGCTTCCCCAGGGCTCCTTTAGAATTCCCGTTTCCTTCCTGAGAAGTTGATAGATGATATGATAATGATATGATTACTTTCAATTTTCAGATCATCAGGCTTGACACAAAGTGCCTTTAGTCACTAAGTCATCTTGTCAGTTGTACGTGTGTGTGTTATGTATGAACATACTATAAACACAGAATTCATACATATACACATACACACACACACACACACACACACACACACACACGCAAACGCCATGTACACACAATCTCACGTAGTTCAGGCTGGCCTCAAACTCACTATATAGATGTTACTACCTCCCAATACTGAGATTCCTCTCAGGAAATATGAACTATATAAGGAATGTACATGGTATACTTTGAGGTAGACAATAGTTTAAAAGGCTTTGTGGACCTGGACAGGACACCTAGCCACCATTTTAAAATATTTCTTCTTTCTAGGAAAAACAACTGAGAGCTCTGAGTGAATTCTGTAGCTCAGGAGCTTACCCATCCAAGTTAGCTCAGATCATGGTTCTACAACAGCATGGGTCCTCAGAATCTACAGACTGCTTTTTGCTTATTACAATAGTTAAACAAAGCTACGATACATGGAAAGCAAGGTCCTGAGAGAGGTCCTGCAATGCTCAAATCTGCTGTGCATATGCCAAAGTTACCCTGTCATCCCACAGTAGTTTGAAATGCCTTCCTAGCACTTTTTATCCAGGAAAAGTCTGCTCTGTTACAACCTAAGCCCAGATTCTAAGCCCATCTTACATGTGAATCCAAGGGTTCGGGGACATTCTGAGGAACGAGACTACTGTATAAACTGAGACAGAAATTCCTCTACTTAGTTCGGGGCTCTCCCAGGAGCTGTTTTCTATTGTGGATCCAGTTATAAAGTCCCTGTGGGATCTGAGCCCAGCTCTTCACTTTGT
This sequence comes from Grammomys surdaster, assembly GCF_004785775.1. Lineage (NCBI taxonomy): Eukaryota > Metazoa > Chordata > Mammalia > Rodentia > Muridae > Grammomys > Grammomys surdaster. The sequence goes on along the minus strand of NW_021604753.1, from coordinate 3,058,777 downwards.
ACCACAGGTCTCTATCTGTAACTGTCCCATTCACAGTGACTCTACATTAACCATAATGCTTTGCCTGTGCACTGACAACTCAAATATCTAAGATTTAGCTACAGATTACTTTTCCATTTTCCTACCACCTCTTTTACAATTAGTACACTACATTACTCTGAAATCACACACATAGACAAGTTTTGAAATATAAGTTGCCTCACATGCAGAAAAAGGGGTACCACAAAGTAGTTATTTTCAGTTTTGTGTGCTGTGGTGCACACCTCTAATCCTCAGGAGAATGAGGCATAATTATCAGGAACTCAAGACCAGACTTCACCACAAGAAACACTATCTCAAAAATTAACTGGGGCTGGTAATTGGCTCAGCATTTAAGAACATTGTTGCCCTTTCAAAAGACAGAGGTTCAGTTCCCGGCACCCACATGGTAGCTCACAACCACCAACATGTAACTCCAGTTACAGGAGATAAAGTGCCCTCTTCTGATCTAAAATTATATATATGTGCATGTGCACATGCACACACATTTTAATTTACCAAGGGGTCAGTGAAATGGAACAGCAGGTAAAGGCACTTGCCACAAAAGCTTTAATCTTTTTTTTTTTTTTTTAATTTTTCAAGACAGGGTTTTTGTGTAGCCTTCACTGTCCTATAACTCACTTTGTAGACCAGGCAGATCCCAACTCAGGGATCCGCCTGCCTCTGCCTGCTCTGCCTGCCTCTGCCTGCCTCTGCCTGCCTCTGCCTGCCTCTGCCTGCCTCTGCCTGCCTCTGCCTGCCTCTGCCTGCCTCTGCCTGCCTCTGCCTGCCTCTG
>NW_021604753.1:3041994-3057863 GCF_004785775.1 Grammomys surdaster | reverse complement strand
GTTTTGGTTTTTCAAGACAGGGTTTCTCTGTGTAGCCCTGGCTGTCCTGGAACTCACTCTGTAGACCAGGCCGGCCTCGAACTCAGAAATCCACCTGCCTCTGCCTCCCAAGTGCTGGGATTAAAGGTGTGTGCCACCATCGCCCAGCTACACCTGGCAATCTTTAGTCTTTTTATTCATAAATTTTTCCTGTATAAACATAGTAGAGGAGTACTTCAAGTTGTCTATTAATTCCATACCTGCACCATGGCCTGTGTGCCACTTACAACATAAAAGAGTTAACAAGCCACATAAACTGGACATGAGAGGGCTGAGGTTCTTGGTCGCTACTATCTTCAGTGCTGTATCATACAACCTGGTATTCTGGGCAAGCACACCATCTCCTGAAGCCATGGAGCTGAATCTCACTCTTGCCCCTTGACCACCACGACAGGACCCTTCTTCCTGTTTCTTCACAGGCTTTGCACCTGACAAGGTTCCAGAGTTTACCTGGATATCAGTGCCAGTCTGGCACAATTTCTCTGAGGGGCCATCCTCTCTAATACAGATTTGACAATCACTGCTTGGGTGGAAAGCACATATTACCTGATCTGAAAGCCGGCTGGCTGCCTGCTCAATTTCTGCCCTGGCAGCGATGGACTGGCCACACCATGGGGCATAGAAGAACAGTACCACCACCTCAGAATCCTGGCGGACATGGTCAGCATAGTCCAGCTGCCCCTGGAAGAGGTCAAGGATCGGAGATCTCGAGGAGAAAAAGCTGACAGGCGGCTTTGCTGGTATTATCACGTCTTTTGCTCGACTAAAAAAGAGTAAACACAAACAATTTCTCCACTTACTTTTTCTCTTCCATTACAGCTTTGTATGGAAGAAGAGAGAAGATTTTTTTTAAGGCTTCTTTTGAGTAAGAAAGTAAGTATTTGCAAGTCAGTGCCCTAAACAAAAACCAATACACTGTGCTAAGGCAATACCTGGCTGGGACACTACAGATGCTGGGCATTGTCCCTGCAGGTGTGGGTTAGGAAAGCAGTAAAGAATGACATGACCCATGGTCTCATCGCCCACAACCCAACATTCCGGCATCATCTCCTTAGTCTGACACTCCACAAAAGCCACTGATCTCTGGCACTGCTGCTACTGCTCTACAACTCCCGGAGGAGGAAAGCATACACACCACCATGAGTGCAGTTCCTATGGGAGAGATTTACAGTTGACTCAACTTTAGAAAACATAATTTACTAAGAGGAGTTGACCTATATCTATCCAGAGCATTTAGGGAAACGCAACAATAACATAGACTTCTACACACAAACACTAATCCAATGGTGAGAAGGGTGAAGAACAAAGGAGGGCCCTTAACTGGAAAGGTTCCCGGCAGTCAAAGAGGCCACAGTTCTCACATTAGGCACGTGTGTACAATGCTAGGGCATAAAGCCCTGACCACAGCATCCTAAAACAATACATTACACTAAAAGAAAGTAAAGGAGCAAAGAATAAAACCCAGAAGGTATGAAAAAAAACTGTATCAATAATCACAATTTAAAAATATTAAGCCATTCAACTAAGAAGTGACTACTAGTACAAAACAAACCCCAGTTATTTATCATCTAAAAGAGATATTTTTTAAAATATAAAAACACAGAAGCCAGCACTGAGGAAGCAGAGACAGTATCAAGCACCATCCTGGGGTACACAAGTATATCTTATTTCAAAAACCGAATTAATGAATGTTAGAAGTAAGCATAAAGGCTGGCATGATACATCATGTGAATATTCTTACAATTAAATACTACTAAAAACTGAGAAAAAATACAAGCAAGAGCCAGCAAGATGGTTTAGCAGTTAAAGGCTGAGGACCTGGGTTCAATCCCAGAGACTCACATGGTAGGAGAGAACTAACCTAACGCAAGTTGTTCTCTGACAACCATATATTCCCCAGACAGACAGACAGACAGATGGACAGATGTTGCAGAAGGAGCAGCAGCAGCAGCAACAACAGCACAATGTCCTCTTCTGGCCTCTGCAGGTACCATGCACACACAGTGCACTCACTTACATACATGCAGGTAAAACTTGCATACACATAAAATAAAACTTTTTTAAAAAGGCAAATAAAAATCTACTAATATATACCATAACTTGAGTGAATCTCAAAATAATTATGCCAACAGGGAAAAAAAGGTGGATATGAAGGGCCATAATGGAATGGAAAACAGAAAAAACAAACAAACAAACAAACAAACAACAATTCAGTTCAAAGGAACAAACTTACTTGTTGAAACATTTCCTCACTGTGGTCTACCTATAGTGGATACTTCCCTAACCTGAGAAGTGCAATCCCTTATACAACGACTCAAAAATATGAGGACATGGCAGCTTCTGACGAGGTGGTAACCAAGTATTTCTTAAGCTGAGGCCTGAATGACATATAAGCAGACAACTGTGCAGAGAGGTGAGGAAATGTGTTCTAAAGAGATTCACTGGTGGAATTAGTTTCCTACCATTCAAATCCAAGTTAAATTGGGCATGAAGGCACACACTTATAATTCCAGCATTCAGACAGTAAGCTCCAGACCAGCCTGGGTTAAAGTGAGACTCAAATACAAAGCCAGGGGGCTGTTAAGAGCTCAGCAGTTAGGAGAGTACCTACAAGAGCAGTACCAAGTTCACTTCCCAGCACCTGTGTGCCCAGAACCACCTGTGACTCAGGTTCTAGGGTATCCAATGCCTCTGGGCTCTGTGGGCACTTGTACTCATGTGCACCCACCCACACATATGTGCACATATACATAGACACATAATTTAGTGTTTGGTTGGTTGGTTGGTTTGGTTTTTTTCACTCCACTTGAGTGGAGAAGGTAGTAGGATCAGGAATTTTGAGTTTGAAATCACCCTGGACTACATGAGACCCAGTCTCAAAAACAAACAAAAAGAAAAACTACACACTTAGCATAAAATAATGCAATCTGGGGATAAATACAGGTGACATCAACTTACTATTTTTTACAGGTGCAGAGGAGTTCTTAAAGTTAAAAGTCAGATAAACACAAACCAAACAAAAACTAAACAACCTAGAAAGAGAAACATGGCCCTCTGCTCTACCACAGACCCTTTTCATCTCTCAACTTTTGCTTTACATTTTTCAAAAATTATATGTAAATCAGAGACTTCCTACAACATTTAAGTTTATGCAGCACATACAAAACAAAAAACAAACAAACAAACAAAAAACTAGAATTGGTTGTGAACAATAAAGACATATTTATATTTAAGAGAAAAAAAAAAAAGATGGCCAGGCATGGTGGCCCAAGCCTTCAGTCCCACCACTCAGGGATGCAGAGGCAAATGGATCTCTGAGTTTGAGGGCAGCTTGGTTTATAGAGTGAGTTCCAGGACAACCAGGACAACACAGAGAAACTGTCTTAGGAGAAAACTTGTTTACTGTCTGTGGATTTACATGATGTGTGTGAGTGCAGGCATTCACATGGAAGTCAAAGATAACGTGAATCTGTTCTCTCCTTCCACATGAGCCCTAGGATCAAACTCACATGGTCAGGCTTGTAAGTGCTTAGCCTACTAAGCCATATTGCTAGCTTGTAAATTCAATCTATATGAAATTTATACCTTAAACCTCCCTTCTAAAGGCAACTATACACACATGCTGCTTTATTCCTAATAAACATACACAGGAAAGCAAGCAGAATGGATTCATGGAGACTGGGCAAAGATGGGAGGCCCAAAATACCCACAGTAACTAACTCACTGTGGTTCAACTCCAAATCCATCTTCTTAGAGACCACCTACTCTGAACTCAGCTAAGCACTGAGGAGGGCAGTCATTTATTTCAGACTTGTACTATGAATAAAATTAAATTTGAAAAACAGACCCAATGTATTCCACCTTAAGCCTCTGTCCTCATTAAAGATCTTAAAATAAGGAAAGAGCAACAGAAATGCCATGGCCAGTTGTACCATCATATCTTGACACCATTCTACCAAATAAACTCCCTAAAAATTCATCTGAGTTTATGAAAAAGGCTGTCCTATTGCCAGCACCATAAAAAGGTGTAGACTGCAGGTTCACTCTCCAGCACCACAGAAAGATGCTTCAGGATGTGAGACTACCGGCTCACTCTCCCGGCCAGAAGCAGTCAAGGAGCTCATCCTGCCAGCTCCCCAGACTGATTTAGACTTCGATCTTCCTGCCGTCTCAAAGGTCACTTCTATCCACTAAGTCACATGTTTTTGTCTCAGATCAAACACAGAGCACTGTTTTCACAGCTGGGCAAACTGAAGTCAGTCAATTCTTTGACGTTAATCTGAATCCAAATGCCAAGTTGCAATATTCCACCTTGTAAAATACTTTCTGTATTTTCCTTATAAAGACAATAAAAGTCTAGTTGCTCAAGATAAAAAATTCAAACTCCAGGCCAGGTGTGGTGCCACTTTTAGTGCCTTTAATCCTGGTAGTAGCAAAGCACCTAACACACTGCACACACTAAAATATTGGTCTCTTCCCCCTAAAACTCCCAATTTTTGACCCATCTTGACCTTAGGGATCTCATATTGTGTTCATTACACTCAATCTGTGCCCAGATGAATCTCCTTCCGGACAGAAGTGCCATGAAGTCAAGTGACAAGAGATTTTATAAACTGCAATCTTAAATGATATAGTGATGATCTGAGGAAGAGTACAATTGAAATATAAGCCTTGTATCTATGCAATTTCCTGAAGGGAGACACATTAGCTTCCATTCTTCCTAAACTCCAGCCTACTCAGGCCTTTTTCAAGTTTCACAAAAAGACCAAGCTTGGCCAAACTCCAGATCTTTGCATTTAACTGTTTTGTAATAGATCTTACCCCAGATCTTCCACCACTGGCCCCTTCCTTTCCTTGTGTAAGCTTCTAATGCCATTTCCTTACGAAGGCCCTTTCTGTCCTACCCACCCTCATCATCCTACTCCCTGCACAACACTTATTAAGGTCTCTGAAGTGTCTGTTTACTGTATATCATCACCACAATGGGAACTCTGGGGAACGAGGATTTTCGTCTTCAGCATTAATGGGTGCCGACTACAAAACGTGCACTGTCAATATATCAAGTGCGTGCCTGGATTCTCCAAAGCGACTAAGACCCCTAAATGGCTTGTGAATCACCACACCGCAAGCATTAAGGAAAATGGAATAAATTAAAACAGAGCAAGAATTGACATGTGCACCCCAAGGGACCTCAACAGGTGAGCAGTAGCTCAGAAACATGGCCAAAGCCCTCAGTACATAATTGGTATGGAGCAGCACCCTGAAACATCTCCAGGCGGAACTACGACAGTGGGGGACAGCGGACGCCGGGAAGGTCAAGCCTATGGTCGCAGGCAAGGTCAGGCTCGACTTCCCCGAGGAAGACGTACATCCCCCCGACCTCGGAGGCCTCGAGCTGACCCCGCGCAGCCGGGCTGGCAGAGCTCTGAGCGCGGAGTCCGAGTCCCGGCAGCCTCACCTGCAGGTGAACTTGAGGGCGAAGAGCAGGGCGCAGCCAAGAGCCACGGCTCCGCACAGCAGCTCCGGCCTCTGGCGCGCCATAAGCGAGGCGCCGCGCAGCCCGCGGCGGATCCGGCCCTCGGAGGACGCCGCCGCCCCGGCCGGGCTGAGGGAGCCGGAGCCCTGGGGGCCGCCACCCTCGTCCTCGGCGTCCTCGCTGCTGTTCCCGCCGCCGCCGCCGCGGCCTCCGCATTCCGACATTACATGCTCCCCGTGGCCGGCTTTATACTGCCGCTGCCGCCACCTCGGGCCCGGGGACCCGGCCCCGCACGTCGCTCCCGGACCTCGCAGCCAGCAGCGCCCACTAACCCGGACTCTCCACGTCAGCCACACTTCAGAGACGCACCGCCCACCGACCCGAAACCTGCGCGAATGCTAGCTTCCCGCGAAGCCACGCCTTTTGGTGCCACGCCCCCCGAGCCTACGGAGTCTGCGCGGGTGCTCGCAGCACTGGCGGCCGCGTCACCCTTTCACGGGTCCCGCCTCTCTTGTACAGACTCTGCGCAGGCCTGCAGTCACTCACGCTCGACCCCGCCCTTCATTCCGGACTGCCAGCCCCTACATCCGGAAGCTAGTTGGTGATGTCTGCTAGCGTGTTCTTCCGTTGATCTTTCCTTCCGTGCACGCTTCGGCCCCTAGTTGTTCCTTGCTCGACTTCGGAGCCGTGATTGTCGCTCGTGCTCTGGTCGACAGACCCTGCAGGGCATAGGCGCAGTGTGTTATCTCTGCCTTTCAGAAAGGGGTGCGAGGGAGCCTCGTGCAGAGGCGAGAAGGATCGGAGGACACAGTAATGAGACGGAGACCGGCCTGCTCAGCACCATAGTCTGTCTGCACCAGTGTAATGAGGGTAGTAATAGCGCTGCATGCCTTCTGCTTCAGTTTCTACTTTCAGGATTCTACCTTGACTTCTTTCAACGATGGAATATGATGGTAAACGTGTGACCAAAATAAACCCTTTCCTCCCCCAAGTAGCTTTGGTTCATGTGTTTATCACAGCAGTAGAAACTAAGACAAGTACCGATAATTGGTAAAGTAATTACATTCAACAAAATAACCCAGACGTAAGTAGAAGGATGTATATTGTGTAATCCCATTTCTATGACCCGTGCTTGATGGACAAATCCCCAGAAACAGAAAGCAGACGGGATTAAAGCTTGGAAGGCAACGGAGTCAGGACATTGACTGCCTCACACCTAGTATCCCAGCAATAGGACTGCGAGGCCGGCCTAAACTACACTCTCTTCATTTCAACCCCCAAGATGAGGTTTACATGAGTTGTGTATAAGTAATTTTCTAAACCAGGCTTCGTGGCACACAACTGATTCTCAACTGCTCAGGAAAATAAGAGGACCACGTGTACCAGGACTACAGAGATTTCAAGGCCAGCCTGAGTAATTTAATTTAGCAAGCCCCTATTTCAAAAATAAAGTTTTAGCCGGGCAGTGGTAGCGCACGCCTTTAATCCCAGCACTTGGGAGGCAGAGGCAGGCGGATTTCTGAGTTCGAGGCCAGCCTGGTCTACAGAGTGAGTTCCAGGACAGCCAGGACTATACAGAAAAACCCTGTCTCAAAAAAAAAAAAAAAAAAGAATAATAAAAATAAGTAAAAAAAAATAAATAAAGTTTTAGTTGAGGCTGGAAACAAGGCCCAGTAGTAAGAGTACTGCTCTTGCAGAAAGCCCAAGTTTGGTTCTCAATATAGGTAGTTCAACTACCTGTAACTCTACTTCAGGTAATCTGATGCCCTCCAAGGTACTAATGAGCATGTGTAACCCCACAATTACACACACATAATTAAAATCTTCTTGTAAAGTTGGTGGGGAGGGGGAAATAGCCTAGATCAAATGTTAATTTTAAAACCACCTATGTGGGGCTGGAGAGATTGCTCAGTGATTTAAAGAGCACTGGCTGTTCTTTCTAGAAGACCAGAGTTCAATTCCCAGCACCCACACAAAGCTCATAAAAATTTATAGCTCCAGTACTAGGGGATCTGACCTCCTTTGGCACTGGTATGTATGTTGTACACATAAAATTGTAAGATTATTAAACCACCCATGGAGATAACCAAGTCCTAACATGTGCCAGTTAGTATTAGTTTTCCATACTATCAATTGGGTACTGGAGGTGCCCCCCATCTTCCCACACATATACACTACTCACCTTAACAACCTGCAGCTTACCCAAACTCTTTCCTAGGTTTCTAAGCATTCCCACCTCTTGAGATTCATCCTGAGGAAGTAATTCTGACCAGGGGTTTCTCATGGAGCCTCAGTGGCAGCATACCATGCACCCTTACCCACCAACCACAGCCCTACTAGTTTCCTCCCTCCTGGCTGGTCCCTGCCTCTGAAAGATATTAGGGCTGCAGGGAGATGAGCTTTTCCATGTGTCTCATCTTACACAAGCCCTCAGTGGTCTGTCAGTGACCCCAAGATCCTGTTAAGGGTGCTGGACATGCAGAGCCTCTGAGGATCCTGCAGCTCATATCTCTAATTCCAAAAGAAGCTGACCTCTCCCAGCTTATCATTTGACACCAAAGGGTGTCAGTTACCATGAGAACCCTCTTAATCACTCTAAATTTTGAGGCACTAGGGTAGAGAGAAAAGCTGTTTCCTTGTACTTCCAGTTTGCAGCTTATCACTCACTGTCCAAATACAAATACTGTTTTAAAAAACAATCTATGGGGCCAGTAGGTGGTGGAGTATGCCTTTAATCCTAGCACTTGGGAAGAACAGGCAGGTGGATCTCTGAGTTCGAGGCCAGCCTGACCTACAGAGCAAGTTCCAGGTCAGCCAGGGCTACACAGAGAGACCTCAGCAAAAAAATAAATAAAAGTGGTAACTTGAATTCAGTCAACAGAACCTCGTAAAAGTGGTAGGAGAGACCTGATCAGAGTTGTCACCTACACACACTGGCACATATGTATCCCCCCACACATGGTGTGCACACATCCACATGAATAATCAATTAGAAAATAAAACCCAACTCACTTGTACACCCAGGCTTGGGGGCACTCCTGTAATCCTAACTAGCAACTTGAGAGGTGGCGGCAGGAAGATCAGGAGTTCAAAACTAGATTGGACTAAACCATGTAAGATCCTGTCTCAAGCCAAAACGAAAAGATATCTGGTGAGCTCAGCCTAGGGATACAGGCTATCATCACCACTTAGGAAGCAGCAGTGGGAGTATCACAGATTCAACTGCCTCAAAAAGTAAAATCAGCCTGGCATTTAGTTCAAAGGTACAGTGTCCAGTTAACATGTACAAGGTGCTGGGCTCAAGCCCAAGCACCCCACACACAGTTCCAGTAACTCCTGATGGAGAAAAGACCACACCAAAACTATAAAAGTCATCTCTAAAATCTTTTATTACAAGCAATATTGGTCCTTACACTACATAATACCAGCAGTACACATTTAATCTTTCAAAAATCATCATTTAAACAGCAAAAGACCAAGAAATAAAATTTGTGTCAATTGATTATTTTCAAAATATTCTTGATGTGCATGATCATCAGTTCCCTTATCAGAATGAGACATACAAATACAGAAAATACCCATTTAACAGACACTAGTGCTAAATGGTTATTTGGCTTAAAAATCTGAGTTAAGAAAATCCTTTTTAGCAACCTACATACAGATAAGTAGCAGACTTTATTATATTAAATAAATTCGTTCCACTAAAACACATAAGGAATTCCATCTATCCTGTATTCCTATCCCAGTATGCATTATCCTCTCACGGCCACGGCTCTCACCTCAGAGTCATCCTCAACCTTACCCGCTTCCCCAACACACCTCATCCAAACTTCTGTCCAACAGACAGCACCCTGGCAGCAAATCACTTCGCCATCTGATGCCAGTGGCTCCGCAAGAGCTGAGCCAGGCCTTTGTCCTATCTACTGTGGGTTGGTGCTCAGGAGGAACAATCGATGCCAATCAAGCAGAAAATCTGCAGCTCCTCTGCTACGTGCCTTTCAACACTTCCAATTTTTCTGGTCAGTGCTCTGATTGGGTTACATAAAAGCCAGCATATTACTTTAAATCTTTAAACAAAAAACTATATTTTCCAAAGTCATTATCATTTGGGGCAATTAAGTGATCTTTCCGTGCTTTCTGGAGTTTCATCTGTAGGGCCTTTCTTCTTTCTTCCCATTCATGAAGTTCAGCATTTCCATGTGCAAACTTACAGCTGCTTCCTTCTGTGCAGGAGCCATTCATATACCTGTTAGGAGTATATGATGCAATTAGAAACAGGGTCATGTCTCTTGAAAACACATTCTCCTCCAGCTGTGTGGCAAATCTGCATACACCTCCTGCAGTCATAAAGGGGTCGTTTTCACTCTCTTATTTCCTTCTGGGGATAGAACAGAGCGCCTCCTCCCTACTAAGCACATGTCCCTTCTAACCACAGAATTGCCTCGCAGACCCAGTTAGGAAGCATAAGCCTGGGATATAAATCTTTTATGGACACAATATACACAACAGGGAATAAATTAGTACTATCAACTATTTGAAAGTCTCCCATCAGAAAGTCCTGACTATGGCTGGGGCCTTAGCGCAGTGGTGAAGTGCTCGCCTGGTATGTGGACACAGAAGAGGTCACTGGGTGTCCTGCTCTGTCACTCTCCACCTAATTCGAGAATCGCTCATCCAAACTAAGCTATGCTGCTGGGAAGCAAGCTCCAAGAGCCCTCTGTCCCTGCCCTTCCCACAGGCAAACATGTCTGGCTTTTTACATGGATTTTGGGGGCTTGAACTGAGGTCCTCATGCCTGTGCAGTAAGTAGTGCTCATATCTGCTGGACCATCTTTCCAGCCTCAGGTTTGGGGGAGGGGGGGTAGGGTACGTAAAAAAAAAAAAAATTTAAGGATTTTATGATTTTTAAAATTACTCAACAAGATTATTTTTGTTTTCTTGTGATATTAGGCCTTATGCATCCTATACCTCTGATTGTGTCCCCAAGTCAAAGGCTCTAAATTTAGTAATTAAATACAAATGGTACTTTTTTGAAGGAGGGTTGTTTTTTCAAGACAGAGTTTCTCTGTGTATCCCTGGCTATTCTGGAACTCACTCTATAGACCAGGCTAGCCTTGAACTCCGAGACCTGCCTGACTCTGCCTCCAGAGTGCTAGAACTAGAGGTGTGTGCCACCATCACCTAATACTTTTTTATTTTATATGTACATGAATATGCCTGAGTATGTATGAGACCAAAAGACCGTGTCCAATCCCCTGGAACTGAAGTTAAAGGTGACTGTGTGCCACTTGATATATGTAGTAAGAAGCAGACCTCGGGCCTCTCAAACAGCAGCAGGTGCTCATGACTGCTAAGCCATCCCTCCAGCCCAAGGCTATATTCTAAGTTTATATTTAAAATATAACTTAAAGGCCACCTCTAATTTGATGAGCACTGATTATGAGCAGAGACTGTGACAGAGCTCTGAGACTCCAAAAGTGGTGAGGGGGATGTGGACAGGTAGGTGCACCTGCAGATCGTTTTTGGGTGTTCCAGGGCTTACCGGGGCACACACCATTATGAAACTACCTCCCACTTCCTACTCTGTCTACTGACACAATGACCATGGAAGGACCATGTGATCAGCTCTCTCCACAAGGAACCCGCAGGGGCCTACACACCTCTCACAAATACTGAAGTACCCAGTGGGGAAGCGGTGCTGCCAGCAGTACTGATCGTCCTCAGTGTGGAAAACCTTTTCCTTGTGCTTCTCGGAGGAGATGTGGTCTTGCCATTGCTTCTCACTGTTACAGTTCTTCCCACACATCCAGCAGTGGAAGTCCACCTAAAGAGTGCAGGGAGATGTGCTACCTGAGAGCCTGTATCTCGAACTGCTACCTGAGCTTAGTCCAGGCTCCACTCTGGGGAAGCCAGGTAAGGGACATATAACCCAAAATCAGACGTGGTATCAACACAAGACCAACTATAGTATGGAACAGGCAAGGAAGCCAGAGAAGCTGCTGTACGTTTAAACTAGGTCATTGGGAAGGCAGTTAAGTATTCTGGGCAGAGTTAACACCCTGCACAAGGTCAGAGCAGCTCAGCTCTAGAACGACCAGCAGCAATTCTACACAAGTGAGTCTCAACAATACTAGATTTGCATCAGGCACCAGGAAGTAAAGATGCTGGCCCTGCAAAGACAGAAATACACATAAGACATTCATACTCACATGTGTCCTGAGCATACACACACAAGACCAGGACAGACAACAGCCCCTCAGTGGTGATGGACATGGGTAAGATGCAGAGTTGAAAGCAGGAAGCAAGTGTCAGGAACATGCATGCACAGACACCACACACACACACACACACACACACACACACACACACACATGGCTGCAGGGTGCTCAACACATTAGGCTGACTACAAAAGAACACTAGGCACATAATACTGGCCAGGCATGGTGGCTCACATCTATAATTCCAGTGCTCTGGAGGCTAGGTAAAGATGCTTGTGTAAATTCAAGATCAGCCCAGGCTACAGAGTGAACCTCTGCCTTTCATTTAAATGGAGGCAGAGGGGGAGTCACATTACTGATATATAAACATAGAAATACACCAACTGGACCTGGTTCCTCTGAGAAGAGCAGACATACTTCCAACTTTATCTGCAGTACTTATTTTACAGACACAGAGCACTAACATCAGTTAACCAGGAGTGATGGGCTCAAGCCATTCATACTTTCTTTACTTGTTATAAAGGTCTCCCTGTGGAGCCCTAGCTGACCTGAAACTTGCTATAAGAGGCTGGCTTTGAACGCAAGAGATCACCTGCCTCTGATTCCCAAGTGATGAGCTGAAAGGTGTGCATCTCCTCAAGTGTCATTTTTGGCTTTTGAGACAGGTTCTCAAGTAGCCCAGGATGGCCTCCAATTTGCCAGGCATCCAAAGATGACCTTGGATTTCTGGCCCTTCAGTCTGGAACTCCCAAGAGTGCTGGGATTAAAAGCATGCACCACTACACCCAGTCTATACGGTGCTGGAGATTAAACCCAGAGTATTTATTATTCATGCTAAGCAAGGACTCTACTAACTGGGCTAGGATCCAACCAAGCTTCTTTACGGTTTTGAAATTAAGACTTTAAGCAAGATAATTTCAGCACAAGGAGACTTGAGCTAATGGCAAAAAAAAAAAAAAAAAGAAAAAAAAACCCACATAGAAGAAGAAAAGACACCAGAGGGAGACAGGCTGCAGGGAACAAGAGTCAGGCTTTAGAGACAGGAGGAAGGCAAGGCCACACAGGCAGCCCTGAAGCAGTGGCACTTACAGTGACATCAGCATAGTCTGTTGGCATGTGAATCTGCTTCCCGTTGTCTTTGCTACAGTGACTGGCTGTCTCGTCACTTTTTTCAGCTTTTTGGTTCTTCAGCCAGAGTTCATAAAATTGCTCTATATCATGTACTGAAGAAAAAGGAACTGTGTTCAGCAACAACCACAAAATGCCATTTCAACACATACAAGCATGCAGATTGCCTATCAGTTGCTACACCTTCAAAACATGTGGTACACATCTTTACTCCCAGTACTCAGGAGGCAGAGGCAGGTAGATCTCTGAATTTGAGGTCAGCCTGGTCTACAGAGTGAGTTTCAGGACAGCAAGAGCTACACAGAGAAATCCTGTCTCAAAAACCAAAACCAAACAAAGATTCTGTAGTAAAATTAAATTGAAAAGTGAAATGTTGTCTGAAGCACCTCTGAAACTCCATCTACCTGATGGCCACAGCTGATCTTGTCTAGAGTCACAGAGGAACTGAGCTGTCCTGGACAACTTTTAAGAAGGTTACCTATTATATGCAGGATGTAGAAGTACAGATTCATACCAAATGTGGCCTAACCAAATCCACATGAGACCAAGGAGGCTGTGGTCATGCTCCCAGCAAGCAGCAGCAGCACTACTAAAGCTGTGGCCAAAACATGTGAGCTGCATACTGTGCTCACGGGGATCAGGGACAGAGGGCACAAACTTACTTTTGTTATCCTTCATGTAAGTCCACACTTCCCGTTCCTCAGGACTATGAGCAAAGGAACAGTTGCCAACATACTGACACTTTTTTCTGTTAGCAATATGGTTGCATAGCTGTGTGGAGAAAAAAAAATATATGTAATACATACACACACACACACATGACACACACACGTGCATGCATGCACACACACATATACACTAAAGACAGGGTATTGCATAGTATAACTAATTTTACATTAGAGCAAAGTAAGTCTTATAATCAGTGCTAATACAAAATTTAGTACAAATTTTAAGATTAATTCTATTTAAATGGACCATAAGCCCAAAATACATGATAGTGATACCAAATGTTTCTATTTCAGAAAGTTTCCCAAATAACGCGAAGCACAGAATTAAGGAGTACAAATTCCCTACAGAACCACGTACTAGGGATCTCATCTCATCTCTGCAGTGAACAACTGATACCCTCTCTGTCAAGTGGCTACTGTTCTCTTCCCATAATATTCATGATGCCTCCACGTCAGAACTGGGGACAGAAAGAGAACGCAGCTTGCTCCACAGGTTACTAGACAGTGGTAGGAAGCTTCCAGACTCAAAGTGCTAATGACCCACACCAACAGCTAACCTTAGCCACAAGTCTAGATACAGTGTACCTGAAGACACTGCTGCGCTAAACAGGCTAAACAGGGAATTAAGAGGCTCTCCATCAGCAAGCACCCCTCTGCTTAAGTGGAATTTTAACTGACGATGGGAACAGGGAGGCATGGGCAGGAGAATGAAGCGACAGCAATCATCAGACAAGTTTTCCTGAGAGTCACCAGTCTCCAAGAAACAGGAGAACCTCCATCACCAAGAAAGCTCATTCCTAAGTCTCAGCAGCTGGCTGGCTGTGATGCAGCAAAGCCCCTTAATTGCTAACTGGGCTGTGTGCTCTTCACCAGGAACCGGCCTTTCCCACTACTTACCTTACAGAACAGCGACTGCTCAGCAGCTGCTTTTGCAAACCTCTCAACTCTACATTTTCTCCTGGGATAAATCAGTAACCCCACATGAACCGTCTATAGATTAAGCAGCTTGATCACAGACTTAGGTACATTTTTGTTTGGTTTTTTTTTTTTTTTTTTTTTTGAGACTTTGAGAAAGGGTCTATTTATGTAGCCCTGGCTGGACTTAAACCACGATATCCTTAAACTTGTGGTGACTCTTCTTTCTGCCTCTGCCTTCTAAGTACTGGAGTTACAGGTGTGAGCTGCCACTCCTGCCTTATCCAGTCACTCAAAGATAAGGAACTGGGAGTATGAAGCACAAAGCCAAGCACTGTACTGGGTTTCAGAGACTCCCATAAAAGATTACTGTCCTAACGACATAATGATTCCATTTACCAGATAGGCAAATGAAGCCACAGAATATTACAGACCCCCTGTGAAAGAGGGTGCTTCTACTTCCCCAGAATCTCTAACACACACACACACACACACACACACACACACACACACACACACCACATACACAGAGGATTTGTTCTAGGAAAAGGGTCCCTACAACATCTAATATGGTTGGGGGGAAAAAAGAGTAAACAAAGCTACCAAAGTGTTACGTTAAAATAGAGCTCACCACATTCAAGCTTAAAGAAAAACCAACAGTCCTGGGCAGCACCTCTGGAACTACAAAATTATTTGTTGTGGCAGTTCTGGGATTGAACTCAGGACCTCACACATGCTAGACAAGTACTAGTTCTACAACGCAGCCCAGCTGCCCTGTTTTAGCCAACCCTCTAATAACACATCCTCATCCTCATCCTTTACGGCTCAAAATATCAAGGTTCCAATAAATCTCCTGTCACATAAAGGCCATCCGATTCCACTTCAGTTAGAGCAGATCACTGCCTAGCAGAGACTGGCTTTGTGACTTACACTAAGCTTTACAAAGGTACAAGGCACATAGGTGATGCAACACTCATCCTGTGCTTCCTCCACTTTCCCAGTCACAAAGAGGACCATGTACCTGGCTTCTCTGACGATATTCTGGCATGCTGCTCGTCAATACTCCACCTGTCCCTGTCTGTTACACCACACAGTGTGATGCCTCTGGACTCTCCCCACACACTGTCTTGTGAAAAGACAAGACCATAGACAACAAATGACTGCTTGGTTATTGCTATTGCCGTGGCCACGTAAGGCCCTGCCCTCCCAAAACAAGGCCAAGAGGTGGTTCTCTTCCCAAGAGGCACGGAGAGCATGAATACACATCGCTGGAATTGGCATTCTCTTCTGGGCCACCTTAGCAAGTCTTATATCTTAGAGAGAGAGAGAGAGAGAGAGAGAGAGAGAGAGAGAGAGAGAGAGAGA
>NW_021604753.1:2915314-3041984 GCF_004785775.1 Grammomys surdaster | reverse complement strand
AGAGAGAGAGAGAGAGAGAGAGAGAGAGAGAGAGAGAGAGAGAGAGACAGAGAGAGAGAGAGAGAGACAGAGAGAGAGAGACAGAGAGAGAGAGACAGACAGACAGAGACAGAGAGAGAGACAGACAGAGACAGTGTGTTTTGTGGGGGCATGAGGGGTTGAGCTACACAAGCTTTCCCTGTGTAGCTCTGGCTGTCCTGGAATGACCTCTGTAGACCAGACTGACCTCCAACTCACAGAGATCCTTCTGTCTCTGCCTCCCAAGTACTAGGATTAAAGCAGTATGCCACCACTGCCTGGTATCTTTGAGTGTCTTTTAGCTTGCATTTCATGTTGTAAGGAAACAACCAAGGTACAACAGGAAAAATGAGAGCAACTGTATCTATCATTGCTTACAAGAAAGGTGGCCCTGGTTTCACCTTCAACTCAGACAAAATAAAGGGAAATCCTCATTCACTCCCCAAAATAGATCTTTTGAAAAATTAATTAAATTATGCCATAACTTTCCCTCAACTCTACTTATCTGTTTACTCTGTCTACATAACCTATGAAGTACCAGTCAATATGAAAACTGTTAGTCACACACATACACCAAGAGTCAAGGAAGGAAACCAAACAGCTTCAATTTCATCACAGCTGAGGAGCAGTACTTAAAGAGCTTTGAGCTTCAGTCTGAATTAGCACTACTTTCTAGTAATTGGAAATGCCTAATTTTAAAAAGTGGCTTAAAAATTACGTATGTACATCAAACTGTAAAGGCATTTGTTTCTTTGTGGGGAGAGGACGGATGTTCATCCACTTCTTACGTTCAAAAGACATCGCTCTCAGTGCGCGGCGTTCTTTGGTCCACCTAAAAAAGATGGAGTTCAGAAAAAACAACACGCGGGCAAAAAACATGACATAAAAGGCGAGCACAGCATGTGCACCCAGAGGACCAGAGAGTCTTCTCAACCCTTCTAAGAGATGCCTTGCACGTCTACTGTCTCACTTCCTCTTGACACTTTTCAGCATTCAGTACAAACTAAACAAAGAAAGTGGTAAAACCAAACACAAACCACTACTCATGAAATATCAGCTACTAGATCCTCCAGAGCTCTTCCTTTTCCTTTGTTACCACAGCTAATTACTGACTTCTCAGCATCCTGGTCTCCTCTCACTCACATGACTCGACCCTATGGAGTGCAGGGACTTACAGGCACCCACACATACTTACGAGTGCTGCGCTTTGGCACTGCAGTACTTTCTGTTCCTGTCTGGTTCAATGACTTGGCCATTTCTCAGACACTGAGCACACACAAACTTTATCTCCATGTTAAGTAATCCAGGCATTATTTGATTACCAAGTACCTTGAACAATGAAAGATCAATTACAATAGAAACCACTTTTCTCAAGACAGCATACAAAATCGCCATGCATTTTGTACCAGCATAGTTGTGTGGCTCTAAGACTTGACAAATACATATATGCTGATAGTTTAACTAAGCTGTCTCAAATATGCAAAAGAATCTGATAAAAAGATTATAGACTTATAGATACCAAACGTCAACTGAGAGAAGCTAGTTTAGGAACTCAGTGGCTTTTGGGTGGGCCAAGGAGAATGATGGGTAAGCAAGTTAGACCACGTAGGACACAGAACTCCAAACCATAATCTTTTACCCGTACCCAAGAATTGCCAAAGGCCAAGACCCAGTGTTTTCCCAAATGAGCTAAACAGGAAAACTGTGTCCTATATCACTGGCAAATGTCACAGGCTGCCACATGCTTGTTTATGGCGATCAACCAGCTGCAAATATGTTTTCACAGAAGAGTTTTTCAACTCAACAAGCAGTAAGGAAAGGACTGCAAGTATGAGCCTGAATCTATCACAAATCCAGCACCAGCTGGGCAACTCTCGAAGGGCATCCAGCTCACAAGGAACAGAGATACCTGCACTCCAGGCATGCTTGCTTCCAAACTTCTCCAATACTGTTTGGATTGTTGAGCAATATCGTCAAGGGAGATACCTAGGAAATATACAAGTTTCTCTTACAGAACACTCCACAGTAACCTACTCATCTGGTCTCAGTCTAACAGAATTCTTAACTCTCTAGGTCTCTGGCAACCTGATCCATCAGGGATGAGTATACACCGCATCACATTTCTTAAAATGCAGTATTTACAAGCACAGTTCTTTATGTCTTCTGAGGAATCCTTCCTCCACTCATAAAATCCATGCTACATGTACAAATTTGTGTCAATGATTAACTGCATGAAAATGCATCCAAAATAGGTAATTCTTTGAAAATACAAACCAATAAACATTACAGTAGCCAAGCAGGGTGGCCTAGTCCTATAGTCTCAGCTACTAAGGAAGCTGAGGTAGGATTCCAAATCAGGTCTTCTGGGGCTACAAAGTGAGTTCAAGGGCAGCCCTACAATGTAGTGGTGCCCTATCTGACATCAATAGCAAAGACGACAGGAGATAAAGCTTAGTGGTTGAGAGCTTGCCTAGAGGACCCACGGCCCTAAGTCCACTCGAACCAGAGGGATGGAACTGCATACTTAGATTTCTTATTACATGTAATTTATTTACTCTGTGTCTGTGCATGCAAGTGGAGCTCAGAGGACAGTGTGCGAGTCAGTTTTCTCCTTTTGCACAGAGTCCAGGAATCCAACTCAAGTCATCATGCTTGGCAGGAGTGCCTTTCACCTCACCACCCAACTGTTACTGACTGAGCTGGCTGACAAGTATGGCTCTCCTTACTACTGCTCTGTCCCCAGCCCACCCCACCCCTGACTTCTGTCGCACAGGGACAGTAACAAGCCGACACACACCCACCTCTTTCATTCTGCATTATCCAGACTTTCAGCTCAATAAGACTGTGAGCATAGAAGCACTCATCTTCCCTCACACAGCCATAACGGACTTCATGTCGACATAAATCAAGTTGACATTGTTTATGAAAAAAACGTATTTTGGAATATTTTACTGTGCTCTCTCTCAAAATGTGGACAAGGCACCTAAGACAAAAACAAAGTAAAATTTTAATACTGATTGCTCTTCCAACTTTGAAAACTATATATATATATATATATATATATATATATATATATATATATATATATATACACATACACATACATGCACAATATCAAGTTCTAGTCTGAAAAGCCATTTGATTAAAATTAGTAAAAACACACACGCAACTTTTAACGGTATAATTATAGTTTAAACAACAAAAAACCCAAAATGTATATCATGAGAAGCTATAAATTAATGGACTTTTCTATACTAAGTAATCAATCTAGTAATTCAGTAATTAATTCTTGGACAAATGAACAAAAATACTTTTTAACTTTTTCTATTATGTTTAGTGTACACACACACACACACACACACACACACACACACACACACACGGGATTAAAGGCATGCACCCACCACCACTGTCCAGCTCACTGTTTTGCTTTTTTTGCTGGTTTCTCATATAAGGCCTGCTGTTCTAGCTTGCTATGTAGTTTAGGCTAGACTCAAATTTGTGGTCTTCCTGTCTCTGCCTCCTGAGTGCTGAGATTATAGGCATGTGCCATAACACCTAGCGAAAAGACGTTGTAAAATAGTTATCACTTCTCAAAACGACAGAAGGGCAAAAGAAATGCCTTCTACTGACTTTACCCTTTTGTTCAAGGCAGTGTGGTCTCACTATGGAGTCCTAGCTTACCTGAAGTTCAGAGGTGGACCTGCCTTCAAACCCTCTGCTGTGGTAACCATGTGCACCTCTATATCTAGTCTACTTCTACCTCTATTGGATCTAAGAACATCTATCTTTGTCACTATAAAAATGAGAAATTATCAACATACTTATTGTCCTCAAATTCATGCTTTCTGACCGGGTGAGAACAAGCAGTGGAATTATCTTTATTTCTTTTACTTATTATTCTAGGTTTATGATCAAAACATTTCTGAAATAGAAAGAAAAGAAGGATTATCACACAACCACAAGTCTAAGTTTTCTGCCCAGATTACTGCCTTAGTTTCAGTGTCTTTATGCATTTATAATGAATAATTTGTACCAATTGACACTCCGCACGAAACCTTACTATTAGACACTCTGCTCTGCTTGATCTGAGACATGAGCTCTATAGCCCATCACACTGGCTTTTAGTGATACTCCTGCCTCAGTCTTCTGAGCACTAGTATTGCAGGCATGTAACACCAGGCCCAGCTTTCTTCCATTCTTTCAAAGAGTAGGAGTAGCTACTGGCTTAAACCTCATAGAGATGGACCTGCCTTTACTTCCCAAGAGTGCTGGGTTAAAGGTGTGTTCACCATACCTGGACATACTTTGTTTTAGTTTGACTTTTGTTGAGACAAGTAGCCTTAGCTGTCCTGGAGCTCACTATATAGACCAGGCTGGCCTGAAATTCAGAGGTATCTGGCTGCTTCTGCCTCCAAAGTGATAGGGTTAAAGGCACGTGCCATAGCACCCAGCCACAACATTTTTAATGCAGTGCTGAGGCCCCCATGCATGCTAGGTTCTCCAATGAGTTTCACTCTCTGCCACTCTCACCAAATTTGAGAGCAGAAAATAAGTCGTGGAGAAATCACCTCACAAAGGAATGTAAACTCTCCAAGATGTTCTTGGAGGATTTTGACCACAGTAAGGCTGATCTTTCCATCGCCACCAAAGAAAGCCTCTCGACTGAACGCCCCTTTTCTTTCCAGGGTCCACACATCTATCTCTTCTTGGCAATAAGCAAATGTACAGTGGCCAGAATATCGACATTCATCCTCTGCAGCAACATCTGGAAAGACAGGAGAGACAGAGACACCTGTTTTTCCAGGGCCAACCAATGGCAAGCACGGTTACAGCATCAGCGAACATCCCAGATAATTCAGATCATTTAAGCAGGAAAATCACTCCAGTGCAGGATGGGGTGGGATCCCTTCTTCCAGCTGAACCGGTTTTGATGGCTATGGGGGAAGACTCAGGGCTGCATCAAGGTTGAAAACCATTTGATGGGGAAAGTGGGACATGAGACAGAAATAGGGTTAAATTACCAAAGCATGTGTTTCATATGTGTGAAAATGTCATTGTGAACAATCAATACTCTCATTAAAAAAAATGGGCTGAAGAGAAGACTCAGCAGTTAAAGAGCACTACTAGCTGCTCTTGCAGAGGACCCTGGGGTTGCATTCCCAGCATCCACACTGTAGCTGACCACCTTTGGAACTGTTCTGGACTGTGCAGGCCTGAACTTACAGGTACACAGACATATATCCACAGACATAACATGAAATATTGGAACAAATGTAGCCAACAGATACATAATAAGGCCTGGCTATGTAAGTTGGTTAGTCATGTAACATACACCAATTAATTAATTACAATAAATACCTTTACATATATAATATGGTCCTTCATAATTTG
Organism: Grammomys surdaster; assembly: GCF_004785775.1. Lineage (NCBI taxonomy): Eukaryota > Metazoa > Chordata > Mammalia > Rodentia > Muridae > Grammomys > Grammomys surdaster. Next base: position 3,036,572 of record NW_021604753.1, on the reverse strand, counting down.
TTTTTGTTGGTCTTGGACGTATTTTTTTCCATGATTTATCTTCAACATTTTTTATCCTACCAATTAAAATATCTTTCTTACATTTGTGATCTAAATTAGCATGGTATGTGAAATCCATTAACTTAGGGCCTGAAAAAGACATAAAAAAGATTGTTCATTTTTTGAGCAGAACAAGTACCTTTCAATTGCATAGGCAGTTTATACACAGTCATGAGCAGGTGAACATTGACCACCCCTGGCCCAAAATCCCATCAGAAACAAACAGGCTGCCCGAGTAAACCTGTGCCTTGTTAGGAAATACAATGTCCCATGGAGCAGCAGTGCTGCCCAAATGACCGAGATAGGAAATCTAACTGCTCGCTCATAAAAGCACAAACAGGCAACAGTTTGAATAGCTTCTGGAGCAGATACTGCTTGCTCCATACACTGCTTCCTCTCTAACATTTTAAAGCCACCAGAGCCAGAGCTCTTTCCACCTGGTCATGAGGACCTCAGAGCTCACACCTGCTGCCCGCTAGTTTGGTGCTGACCTGATTTTACAAAGCAGATCTGGCAAGCTTGCCTCAGCTCGTGGGTTCCTTCCAGGGGATGCCTAGGAGTCCCTGATGAAAATGGTTTAGCGATCACACTTCCAAAAATGTTTCCAAAGTCATTTCTAGGCTGACTTGCAATTCCCAGAAAATTTTCAGAGGCAAACAAACTACCTGGTCCATTCATCTGCAAAAAGAGTAAGAAAACAAAACAAAACAAAACAAAACAAAAAACAGAAACAGGCAACAAATATTGTACTATCACTAAAAAAGACCTGAATTCCTGTGGAGCGTAGGCCAAGGCTAGCATCATCCTGTTCAGTGCGCTTCTCCAGAACAAGCTGTCCATTTCTACATCTTCCTCTTTCGACCCTGGGCCCCTTTAGCAATCCTCTAACGGCTGTTACAACAGCACAACTGTTCTGCCTTCACGGACAAGCGTCTTTACACGCTCTGCTCTGTGTCTCCATGTTCTGTTAGGCTGCACTAAAACTTGCACAGTCTGCAATGGTGATTCCTTTGCTCTGAAGATCCACACACTCTAAACATTTACACTGGGTGTTCTGGATGAGCCTCTTATACTATTTCCCACAGCACACAGAACATTCAAAGGAGACTCATTTCCGTTCACATCATCCAGTTACTTAAGTACAGGCCTATATTCAGTCTTAGCGATTTATTCACAAAAGAGGAAGTGACACTTACAAGCAAAAGGGAGGAATTACTGTTGTTAAGCGTTGTTCCCTCTCTAGCAGTTGAGGTGGACAGATCTAAAATAATAAAAAGACTTCAACAGACCTTTTCACTCCAACCAGAGAATCAGTACAAGGACATGGCAGCTGGCTAGCTATGGCTTCCCACAGCTTTCCCATCCCAATCCTATAAGCTTTCTTACTACTGACAAAAAAGGGCTTAGGGTCTTTCTTCTAGAAGCCAAGAGCAAAACAACCCTTAGCCATTATTGGAAAATTATCTACAGCAGGGTCTACTGAATAGGACTAAGACAAATCTAAGGAAGTAATACCCATATTCAAACAACTGAGAAGACACCTCCTCTCTGACACTAAGCTGCAGCAGGTAGCTCAAGGGCTGCCTCATCTACCATTCAATTACTTCCCCTGTCATCCTGTAGCCCATGGTTTTCAGCCTCTTCACTGTAAATCTCTGAAACAGCAATTTAGACTTTTACCCTTTAACTATATAACAGTGTCTCCAAAAAGTATGAAGACTTCCCTCACCATTTAGGGTATGTATTGATACCCAGGTGTAGCTCAACAATAGAGCCCTTTACGTATTATGTGTAGCACTCCAGAAAAATAAAGCAAACTAACAACAGAAACCCAAAACCAGGTATTCTGCCTAGTATTGGTCAGACCTCAGTTCTCCATGACAAAATAAGGGCATAGGCTGCTGCTGCTGAGCTCAACAGATGAAGGTCTAACCAGGTCTAAACGTTTTCATACTAAACCCGGATGTGAAGCTAGTTTTAATGTTTTCCCAGTTCACACGCTTTAAGATGGGACTGACTTTTAACGCAGAGTACACTTTAAGTCATTTGTCCTGAAACAATGAACAGCAGCTTAGCCAATCATATGATCTAAAGTCGGTGGCATTTCTGTGCCTACCCGATCACCCTTGCTTCTTACTCTCAAAATGGCAGTTAAGTCAAGCCAAGTTCAAACCTGAAGGCTCCCTCTTTATGGTTTAGCCACAATAAAAAACAATTCAAGAAACTACCACCTAAAAGTACTTTATAAAATTGTGATGCATATTTTAATTTTCAGATAATTGACTGTAGTCAGTTATACTTTAGGAGAAAGTCTTACCTCGTTTGGATTCAGTCACTGAAAGGGAATTTAAAGAAGAGTAAAATTCTTCCAAGGATGAAGTCAAAGGTGGAAAAAACTCTGCAAAGGAGGGCTCAGGAGCACACCTTGCACCAATGGGCAAGGTTCCAAGCAGAGATGGTGTCCTGAAGGACAAACTCGGAGCTGCACTGGCAGTCGGGAGGGGTCCTCTGACCAGGGTGGATGACTGAGGAAAAGAAATGGCAGCAAGATCTAAGACTCTCTTTCATTGGCTCAGCTTCCTGCTTTTACCACCAGCTTATCAAAAGAGACCTCCCCCACCCCTCCATGCTCCAAATTGAGGGACTGAGTTACACAAAATTCTTGCATCCAAATGAAGGTTCACTGTAACAACATTAGAACAGTGTTCTCTGCCCACCACGCTATACCCACCCTGCCATGATGAACTGAGTCCTCTACGATCTAGTTCACAACGAAGCCTGAATCTTGCTGGAGACTTTTGAAAGATAGGCTCTCATGTAGATCGGCTCAAACTTTCTATGTGACCATAGATGACCTTGAGCTTCTGGTCCTGCTGCCCTACCGCCCATGCCACCATGCAGTACTGAGGATGCAACCCAGGGCTTCATGTAAGTGCTAAAACATAAAGACTGTGTGTGTGTGTGTGTGTGTGTGTGTGTGTGTGTGTGTGTGCTGTATGCATATGTGTGCTGGCGTGCCTGCTCATGTGGGCATGTGTGAAGGCAGTGGCTGATGGCAGGACATCCTCGGTTGCTTTACCTTATTCTAACACAGGTCTTCACTGAACCCTGCAAGAGCTTGTGACTCAGCTAGACTGGCTGCCCGTCTGGGAAGCACTAACTCTGCGTGGGCCAGCGCACGCTCCCAACTCTGTTCCTTGTACTTGCACAGTTACCCACTGAGTAAACTTAAGGCTTAAAAAGAAAACAAGATTTCATCTTTAAAAAGAGATTTGTTTATTTATATGTGGGTGTTTTGCCTGCCAGAAGTGTCAGCTGATTCTCTGAGAGTTACAGACAGTTGTGTACCATGATATGTCAAGGGTGTTAGGAGTCAAACCTGGGTGTTCTGGAAGAGTAACTAGTGAACTTAACTGACGAGACATCTCACCAGCCCCAATGTTTAAGGTTTTTAAGGTAAGTAATTTGTATGTGTGTGTAAAATATTATATATTTGTTTACATATAATACACATATATAACATATAAATAAATATATATAACATTTATTTTTATTTTACGTGTATCAATGTTCTACTTGAATGTATGTCTGTGCACTACATATGTGCACTGTCTTCAGGGGCCAGAAGAGGGCAACAGATTCCCTGGAACTAAAGTTACAAACAGTTGTACACTACCATATGGGTGATAGAACTCAAACCTGGGTCTTCTGGAAGAACAGCCAGTGCTCTTAAGTGATTCATTTTTTAATTGTGTGTGTTATGTATGTGTGTGTGTATGTGTGTGTGTGTGTGTGTGTGCGTGTATCCATCCCTGAGTATACACATGAGTCCAGAGATAAAGATCAACCTCAAGCCGGGTGGTGGTGGCACACGCCTTTAATCCCAGCACTTGGGAGGCAGAGGCAGGCGGATTTCTGAGTTCAAGAGTTCGAGGCTAGCCTGGTCTACAGAGTGAGTTCCAGGACAGCCAGGGCTACACAGAGAAACCCTGTCTCGAAAAAAAACCAAAAAAAAAGATCAACCTCAAGTATCATTCCTGAGGAACTACCTACCTTATTTTTAGGACCTGGGCTCACCAATTAGGCTACACTAGCTAGCCAGTAAGCCCCAGTAGTCTGCTTGTGTCACTTCTCCAGCTCTGAGGTTACAAGCTTATACTACCATCCATACCTAGCTTTCTTACACTGGTGCTTGGATCAAACTCAGATCCTATGCTTTTATGGCAAACACTTTAGTCACTGAACCGTCTCCTGAGCTGCAGATGCCTGTTCTCTATTAGAGCGCTATGCTTACTCATGCTTACGCTTCCCATTCCTAAACTGCTCACTACTTTCTAAACAGTATGCTTCTTTCTATTGTTCAGCAAAGACCAAGGTATCCAGTTAGCCTCAGAAGAAGAAAATAAATGCCACATAAGACATCCAGAGTTAATCCTAGATGCAATACAAGTTACCTAGCAGGCCACATTATCATTTAAATAGGAGGTAGCTATGTCCTTTGGAAACAGCTTAGTGGGTAAAGTGCTTAAAATTTAAGAGACGGAGAGAAGAGAGAGGAAGAGAGGGGAGGGCAGTGGAGGGGAAGGGAGCAGAAGGGAGGGGAGGAGTCAAGACCAAACAGAGCAGGGGAGATGGCTCGTCAGTTAAGATACTTCTCTTCCAAAAGACCAAAGGTCTGTTTCCAGCACCCATATGGGGTGCCAAACATCTCCCTGTAACTCCAGGATCTGATACTGTCCTCTAGCCTCCATGGGGACCTGTACACGTCACACATGCGCACATGCACATGTACACACATACACACACACACACACACACACACACACACACACACATGCGCACGCACGCACGCACAAACTAACGCTCATGTTTCTTACAAAAGAAACTAAACAATGAAACTCACCATAACAACATCGTTTGTTTCTGGGGCAGAATCAAGAAGAGCATCTATTTCATCCCCAAGGACAGTGTCATCATCCAGAAAAGTGTCTGATATGGTGAAGGGGATCTTCCCTCCATTTGCAAACACTGTGGATGGCAGAGGGCTCTCATCCACTTGCAGTTGAAAAATGGAAGTTACAGGCATAAAAGGAATGGAGGACAGCTCACTCCCAATGACATGAGAAAAACTGGATGTAGGAAGGGACACAACCGAAAGTGCTTCTTGTCTTGGGGTTAGCAAATCTGCAACATACAAAGAAATGTCCTCACTCTAAGACACTGTACTTACAAAGTAGGAGTGTTGTTGGGTAGTAACAGAGGACATGAAGGCTAGGTGAAGCTACGGATGCAGTCCCAGCCTCCCTTCATCACATGGCGATCTCACTGGACAATGCTATAATACGCGCACAGCCTAACCCTGGCAATCTGGCAGGTATATTTCAGAGGGATGAGGTTGCCAAGTAAAAGCGTACCTGGCTCAATATCTTCCACAGAATAGTTCACAGCCTGGAAATTAAACAAACAATAAATCATGTTTACAAGATTCTAAACTCTAAAACAATCTGTAAAAATCCTAAAAGAGTGGTGTAGATTTGCAAAGACATTTGAGAAGATACAAGAAATCAAAGGAACAGGCTCCTGCTCTATTTTGTTTGTTTCTAGACAGGGGTTCTCTGTGTAGCCCTGGCTGGCCTGGAACTTGCTCTGTAGACCAGGCTGGGCTGGAACTCAGAGATCTGCCTGCCTCTGCCTCCTGAGTTCTGGGATTAAAAATTGTGCACCATCATGCCCTACTTCTTCTTCCTTTAAAACAGGGTCTCATGTAGCCCCCGTGGCCTCAAACTCAGGACAGAGCTGAGAACGACCTTGAACGTCTGGTCTTCCTGCTTCCGTATCCGAGGTTACATAGGCATCGTCAGACTTGGCTTTTTACTTTCTTAAAATAGATCTCACTGTGTTATCCTGGCTTGCCTCACACTCTAGACCACCGAGTGCATAGCCACACTGGGAAACACCGTGTACTTAGCAGACAGGCATTCCTCAAAGGCTATGAAGAAGGGAACAGGGACTAATCTTGTCACCATCCACCAGCCCTTCATGATGGCTAGTGCCATCCCAACAGCCACAAGACTTTACTTCAAATTTTAAAAAAGAATAATTGCCAGAAGTGGTGGTGCATGCCTTTAATCCCAGCACTTGGGAAGGAGAGGCAGGTGGATCTCTGTGAGTTTGAGGCCTATAGAGTGAGTTCTAGGGCAGCCAGTCTTACACAGAGAAATCCTGTTTCAAACCAACACCTTCCCTGGGGAAAAAAAATGAGACAGCATTTAGCTATGTAGTCCTGGCTGTCCTGGAAGTCTCTATATAAACCAGGTTGGCCTTGAACTCACATAGTTCCTCCTACCTCTCTGCCTCTGAGACTTGAGATTAATAGCACCTATATCCATTTCCTGAGAAAGCTGTTTTGTTTAATTTTTTTTTTTAAGTTTTAAAAATTAGGACTGGAGAGATGGCTCAGCAGTTAAGAGCAGTGACTGCTCTTCCAGAGGTCCTGAGTTCAATTCCCAGCAACCACATGGTGGCTCACAACCATCTGTAATGGGATCCAATGCCCTCTTCTGGTGTTTTTGAAGACAGCTACAGTGTACTCAAATAAAATCAATAAATAAATCTTTTAAAATAAAACATTAGATTTGTTCATTTTATTTTACCTATGTTTTGGCTGTGTATGTCTATATACCACATGTGTGCTTTGTGTCCTGGAAAGACACAAGACAGCATCAGATCCCCTGGAACTGGAGTTACTGATGGTTATGAACTGCCACATGGGTTCTAGGAATTGAACCTGGGTCCTCTGCAAGAGCAATAAGTGCTCTTAACTGCAGAGCCATCTCTCCAGCCTCTTTCTCTTCTCTTCTCTTCTTTCTCTTCTCTTCTTTTCTTCTCTAAACCCCAATGTTCTCAAAACTAGCATCTGGCGCAGAGCCACAGTTTTCAAAGAAAAGTGAACATCTAAGTGTTCACATCGTGTCACATGCTCTAGTGGCCTGCAGGAAATGCTGGCTGAAACTAAAGCAGAAGACTTGAATTGCTTTTTGTTCTCTAAAGTGATAGGAAGCCAGGGCCAATTTCATGTTTGAGGCCTCAAAGAGAACCACACTAAAAATACAGAGAGCACAGTTGCTAAGACCTCCATCCCTGCTTTCCTCAGAAGCACAATTCTTGAATAGATAATAACCCTACCTTGGGAGCCCCATCCCCAGGAACTGAGTTCAGTGAGAGCTGAAATAAAACGAAAACACAATTTCAAAAGAGAACTGACTCAAGATTATAAAACAAAATGGAGAGAATTCTGAGAGGTAAGTTTTGCTTACCTCAGCTCGAACATATGCTTTCCTTATTTTAAATCCCAATTTCTGAGCTACTTCTTGAGTTAGTTTTATTACATGTTCATCCTAGAAAGAGCAACATTCATGAATATATCTGTAGTGAAGCAAGTAAGCAGGGCTGTGACACTGCCACCCAGACACTTGCTTTGTCAGCTATGACGTTCAACGGAAGCAAGGTGACGGTTGCATGAAAACTTGGCTGTCTCTCCATGTGAGCGCTGTACAATACTCATGATGCAGACAAGCGAGCTGACGCACCAACTCCATACCTGAGGCACTGCTAAGGAGCACTTTGCCAACGCGTCGTAGGCCTCTCTGTAGAGCCCCAAGTCACGGAGGGCCTTAGCCTTCCGATACAGAGCCTTGCAGTTACTGGCATTCACACTGAGGACAGCATCACAGTCTTCTAAAACCTTCTCACGGAGACCCTGGAGGCAACAGCCAAAAGGAAAAACCAGAATCACAAGGTCAATGCCACACTCAACACCTGTTTCATGGATGAAGACAAATGCATGACCCCATTTTATAACCTTCAACTTAAACTCAAAGTTCATAATGGTATTTTTCATTTGAATGATTGTTAGAATATTTCCATACATAAAAGTAGGAAAATTATCATGAATATCTATATACTCGCTACCCTATGTCAGACGGATATGAGTACTTGGTCATAGAGTCCCAGATCTCCAAGGAAGACAGCTTCTCAGACATGTGTGCCCTATTTTCCTCCTCCCTGTCATCACTCCTTTTAAATCCATTAAAAATGACAAATGTGGAGGCGAGAGATGGATAAGCAATTAAGAGCACTGGCCACTCTGAGAGTTCCCAGGTTTAATTCCCAGTATCTATTAGGGGGCCACAATTGCCTCACATCCTCTTCTGCCTGTACAGACACCAGGCAAACATGGCAGTGCACAGGCACATGGGCAAACACCCGTACACACTGCACACAAATGGTATGAATATGTATGATGGCAAAACGTAAAGCAAAATAAATAAATCTAAGAAATATATTTTTAAGCCAAATGAAGGGTCAGTGAGATGGCTCCCCAGGTCAAAGCATCTGCTGTGTAACCTTGATGACCCACAGTGCAATGAAAGAACCAAACGCTGGCCTCTGAATTCTACGCTCTCATTCTCTCTGCCCTTCCGCATATTAATACTGCAGACTTATTTTGCAAGAAACTGCTCTTGGCTGGCACCCAGAAGCCCTCAGAAGCATAGAGCTACAGCAACTATTCTTTGTAAAAATAGAATTAAAAAGAAATTTTAAAAATAGAACAAAAAGAAGGATTTGCCTATGTTCTTATTACAAACAAATAACCCTTACCCTAGTTTGAACACTGTATCGTGTAGGCACACATCACTGGAACACCAAATGGTATACCACATATCTCCAGTGATGATATGTCAATTTTAAAAGGAAACTATAATTTAACTCCTAAATAGCCTAATGATCAGGGATCCATTATAGAAAGCAACATTGGCCACCCATGAGTACACAGGAACAGAGCTAGCAGGCCGGGCTGCAGCTCAGTGGTGGTTGTCCTACTCTTACGCTAGAGTCTTGAAAGCACAAGGCCCAAGGTTCCACACCTTATGCAGGGCAAAAATTAGGAAAATGACTTTTTATTAATGTACTACATCACTGAAGAAAACCCTCTAAAATTATTTTAAAACTCCCAACTTACCATATTAGAATAGCAGGCAATACGATTTATACGAAGTTTTTCAATGATTTCTTTAGGAATTACAATTTCTTCAGACTTTGCATAATGAGCTATGTTCAAAGCTTCTGAGTACTGAATTAGAGAGCCACTCCAGTCACATTCCCGATAAATATCATTTCCTTCATTAAAAAGGTTTCTCACAAGAGCACGCAAATACACCTAAAAAGAGAAAAAGCCTCTTGAAGCCAGAGCAAGCGAAGACAGAGGTAAATATCATTTCTATGCTTAAAACCCCAGAGAGCACTGCAGGACAGAACTGCGTGAGAAAGCCTGCTGCTGGCACCTCACTAGGAAGTTCATCTTGCCCAGGTTAACAAGAGAAAATACATTCCCCTTATCAGGAAAATTAGGGCCAAAAGCACTTTGTATGTGTGTCTCAGATTCTGTGCAGATAACAAAACACTTGGTGGAAGTCCTCAGTCAGGAGAGTCCATTTTATATTTATGGCTACAAATTCGCAGCCATCCTCCTGCCTTTGCTTCCCAAAAGACGAGATTACAGGGAAGAGTTAGCACACTCAACTTTGGGTTAAGCCTTTGACTAGCATTTCTGATAAGGCGACAGTAATAAGTGCTTTCCGCCTGCTGCTGTGCAGCACACTAGGAAACATGGACATGGGGTGTGCACACACGCACAGTGCCCTCTAGCATGTGCACGCCTTTACCAGTACGGTTGAAGCTTTCCACGTTTCTACGATCATTTAGTTGTTCTTTAAAAGCATTACATTATTCACAGGACTGGGAGGAGTGGTTGTGTGCAGGTCACTGAGTGTTGTTCAAACAATCAGTCAGAGCTGGAGGCAGATCTCTCCTACTCCGTGGGATCCATGGAAGAAATCTGGGTCATCAGGCTCAATGCCTGGCACCCTTACATGCTGAGCCACCTCTCTGGCCCTGTATTTCTCCTTTCATAAGCTATCTGTTTAGGCCATTCCCTGATTTACGGAAAGGAAATGAAGCTAAGTAACTTGATTATTGAGTCATTATACCCATTTTTTGATAAGTGCAAATAATGGCTTGATACTTTAAAAGACCTTTTCTATCACATGACCAGATCTTTTTTTTTTTTTTTTTTTTTTTTTGTCTTAGTAAACACATGTTTAAAATGACTAGATTACTGACAAACAAATCAGGCCCTGAAGCCTGTGACATATTGCTTAACCTCGGTGGGCCCCAGTTCCATTTGTGGAAAAACAACAGGATTTCTCTGGGTATTCAGGTCAAATACTTTATGACTGTCCTCTGTGGAGAGAGAAGAGGAGGAACTGAACACAGGGGAAGGAGGAAGGTGGACACTTGGAAACACACACCCTCAGAGATTCAAATCCACAGTTCTGTAGTCCAAGGCCCAAAGAAGTGGCCACCTTCTTTCTCCCTGAGTCTGGCCAGTTCATTTCCAGCTCTTCCGTCTCTATCTAGACAATCTTCCTCCACTGCTTTCAGGAATAACCAAAACCAAAAATAATGATGCCCCACCTTCTCTGTTGAATTCTATCCTACTTATTTTTGATAAAATGTTAGTTCATTGGCAAAGGACTAAAAATGCATACTAATTCAAACTACACTAACTCAGGAAAGAAGATGTAGGACAACTGTCCAGAAACGCCCTAGGGTGCACTATAGAGAAGAGGTTGGTGAGCTTTTTCTGTAAATGGCAAAGAGAATATTTAAAGTACTGTGGGACATTTGAGTTCTGCCCTGTATCACACAGGCACCACAGAGAACCCATAAACAACTGCAGTTGCCATGTTCAGGTAAAGCTCTCTTTATGAAGGAGGGCAGCTGGCCAGGTGTGACAGTCAAGGCTAGATTGCCAAATCCTGCTGCAGATCACAGTTCTTGAGCCCCTGTGCCCATCCACAGCCTCCCCAGATCATTACCGCATACTGTTCCTGGGTCCCTGGATAAGACAGCGGAGACCTGAGAAGAAACAAATCTCCTGTAATTACCAAGTTCTACTAAAAGTTTTGTTTGTTAGTTTTAAGGCAGTAACCCTCATTGGCCTGGAACGTACTGAGATCAGCTTGCCTCCACTTCCTAAGTGCTAGGCTTACAAGAACACTCTACCACGACAGACCCCCTGTCAGCATAATTCAGCCAGAAGTTATTTTAGACTGTGCTTTTCAGGAGCTGGAGAGATGGCTCTGTAGTTAAGAGCACTCAGTGCTCCTGCAGAGGACCCCAATTCAGTCCCCAACAGCCACAAGGCACCTCAAAGATCCAACACTCTCTTCTGGGTTTTGAGGGCACCAGGCACATATATAGTGCATATACACGCATGGAGGGAAAACACTTAAACACATAAAAATCAACCTTAAAAAAAACAAACAAAAACTGTTGTCTTTAGCTTGGTGTTGGTTCAAAACATTTTTTTTTCTTCTTCAGAGACAGAATTTCTCTGTGTAGTCCTGACTGTCCTGGAACTTACTCAGTAGCCCAAGCCAGCCTTGAACACTCACAGTCCCACTATTGGCTCCCAAGTGCAGGAATTAACACAAGAGCTCGAACTTCAGACATGGGACACCATCACCGTCACTGGTCCCTAAGTTCAACATTTCTTTTGCATTTACTCCTTTTAAAAATAGTACAGAACTGCCGGGCAGTGGTGGCGCACGCCTTTAATCCCAGCAATTGGGAGGCAGAGGCAGGCAGATTTCTGAGTTCGAGGCCAGCCTGGTCTACAGAGTGAGTTCCAGGACAGCCAACACTACACAGAGAAACCCTGTCTCGAAAAACAAAAAAAAAAAAAAAATTACAGAACTATTAATACTTTCTGATATGACTTATTGTAGGCCAATGTCTCCTCCTCAGAAGGAACAGAGAGGCCCTTCTTCCTGGACATGTGCCCTGGAAAAAAGCTGTCTGTTACAGGTGCTGTTCCTAACAGTAAAGTCTGACGGCAAAAGTCCTCTGCAATACAGATGTTCACTTCAGATGTTTAATTCACCAGAATGCTTCTTATGGGAACACAATTCTTTAGTCTAAGTTATGAGAAGATGTTGTAACATCAGAGCTTTACCCTAAAAACCAACAATAAAAATAATATAAAAATATCCAAGGATAAGGAAAAACAATGTTAGCGCATGAAAATGTGTCATTTCTAACCCAACCTGAATACTATGAAATTTGTCAGTCTTGCTAGGTATGGTGGCTCATGTCTATAGGCTGAGGCAGGAGAACTGCTGGTTAATGGCTTTCTTGGGCTACAGATTTTATCATAAAACAGACCAGCGCAATTCTATAAAAACCCAAAAGAGTTCCCTGACTTTCTCCATGTGTAGACACCACAATACAGGGGTAGCCGTCAGACAAGCACGGCAGCCATGCTGTATCAAGCTCTTACTGGATGAACTGTAGACCTTCCTTAATGCTGTGCTGCCTTTTTCTTCTCTCCTCAGGCACACTGGACATGTTACCATGTACATCCACTTGCCAATGAGCAATCTGAAAAGAAACAAGGCACAAAATTACTGCCAGCAATTCTGGATCCCCAATAAAACACCCAGAACTCTAAGCACTTCGATTAGGCCAGGACACACCCACCTCCAAAAGTCCTGGACATTGAGGAGCCTGTTAGGCCTTTCTCTGGGATCTCTGTGGTCTTGTGACTCTGCCAATCCCTGTATGCCCCTCCTAAATGGCCTCCACGCAAAGTCACATAGCGTTTCCTCCTACGGGGGTTGGTTTCTTCCCTGTCAACTCACATGCATGAACTGCCACAGAACAGTCTTCACCTTGTTGAGCTTTGGAAGATCTCCAGAAATGAAACCTTTGCATCTTCATGCCTTGGAAGGACCTGACTTCCGAGAAGTGAAGCCGGAGCCCCCAAGCTAACCCTGCTGACAGCCCAGACAGATCTAATACAGCAGCTTCATGCAGGCTCTCCAGCCCTCTGAGCCGACTTTGTGGAGCGGTTCCCAGCAAATTAAAGAGAGCCCTTGAGAAGAGAGCCCTTGAGTAGGACCCCGAGATGAAGAATGGATTTCTGTGGGTTGGCAAGTTGGCTCAGTGGATAAGACCTGGCTGATCTTCCCAGGCTCGGGCTCAAGTCCCAGCACCCACACAGCAGCTCACAACCATCTGAGACTTCAGTTCCAGGGGATCTGATGCCTTTTTATACCCTACTCAGGCCCTGCACAAATGTGGTACATGGACACACATGCAGGCAAAACACCCACACACATAAACTTTTAAAGTATGGGTTCCCTGATCCCCAAGCCGAGCTTCCAAGCTCTGTATCAGATGTGAGCCTCAGTGCTGACTTATGGGGTATCCTCCACACTACTAGAGGTTAGCAGTCTCTCTGTCCACCATCTGTGGCAATCAAGCATAGCTCCAGACATTGCCAAACATCCTTGGAGGGCTGGTAGGGGAAGGGGCATCCCATCATCCTCCGCTGAGAACCGAAACCAACAATGAACAGGATATCTTAGCAAAGAGAAATCCCACCCACACTTCGAGCAGGCAGCTGGGGAGTTCTGGTTCACTGCTGCTTGCCACTGTGGTGACATGGTAAGATACACAGGACTGGATGCCTGCAGGCTTACCATCACACCTCCTTTTGGTCTTTCCAACACTGTCAAGAGCTAAGTATTTACATTTGATACTGTAAAGGTAGCACTCAGAAAAAACATCTACCACTTGTTTTTAAATATTTCCCTAAGCCAGGCGTGGTGGCAAACAACTTTAATCACAGAGTGAGTACCAAGACAACCTATACCCTATCTCAAAAAAAAAAACTAAATAAATAAATATAAAAATAAAATTCTGAGTTTTATCTTTTGTTTTTTTGTCTTTTTTTTTTTTTCAGAGCTGTGGACTGAACCCAGGACCTTGCCCCAAGTGCTCTACTACTGAGCTAAATCTCCAACCCCAAATTCTGAGTTTTAAAACTCCATGCCACTGGGGACTGGAAAGATGGCTCAGTGGTTAAGAGCACAGGCTGCTCTTCTAAAGACCCAGGCTCAAGTCCCAACACCCACATGATGGCTCATAACTGTCTGTAACTTCTATCCCAAGGTACCTGACACCTTCTTCTGGAACCAGGCACGAAAGTGGTACACAGACATGTGTTTTGCCTGCACAAAACACCCATGCATACATGCAATAAATAGTTTTATTTATTTTTTTAAGTTCATGACAATGAAGTAATAAAAGGACACTATTTCTAGAATTTAGGGGTTGTTTTGGTTTTGTTTTATTGTTGTTGTTGGGTTTGTTTGTTTTGGGTTTTTTGCCCTGGCTGTCCTGGAACTCATTCTGTACACCAGGCTGGCCTCAAACTCAAGATAGCCTCTGCCTCTTCTGCCTCTGCCTCCTCTGCCTATGGCCTCTGCCTCTACCTCTTCATGCCAGGATTAAAGGTGTGCGCCACCATCCCCTGGCTATTTCTATAATTTTAAAACAGCTTTTAAACAGTTTAGTCTAGACGCAGCAGAGATAGGTCAGAGGTTGACATCCTCTGAGACTTCCGTTAGACAAACTGTAGGGATGATATAAATCAATCTCTCTCTCTCTCCCTCTCCCCCTCTCCTCCTCCCTCTCTCTCCCTCTCCCTCTCCCTCTCTCTGAAAGGGGCCCCGCCATTTGCTTTTTGTGTGTTGGGAGTGTGGCAGGTAGTGCCAGAGGCTGGATCAAAGAAATCACATAGACTAAAAATGTAATCTACCATGTAGTCTACCACTAGACTACATCCCAAATGCTATCAGGGGTGATTTAGAGTCAGAACCTTACCTGGCTCAGTAAGAACTCGTGCCTGCCATGCAAGCCCTGGAGTCCATTACTAGTACGGGGGAGGGGGGGAGGGAGCGAGACAGATGGCTCTGTGATTACAGAGCTGAAGAATGCACACTGCTCTTGCAGAAGACCTGAGTTCAGTTATCCACACCCATATCCAACGGCTCACAACTACCTGTAACTCTAGTTCCAGAGGATCCAGTGCTCTTCTCTGGCCTCTGAGGGTACCTGAATACAGGTGGCATACACACATACAGACACACACACAACTATAACAAATAAACCCAAACAAAAGTCTTTAGCTAGACAGTGGTGCACACCTTTGATCCTGGCACACAGGAGACAGAGACAGGCTCAAACCCTGTCTTGAAACAACAACAACAAAAATAAAAAATAAAAAAATTTTAAAAAAGAAGAGAAAAAAAACCCTTTAAAGCTGAGGCCCAACTCTGACAGGATTGAAGAGTCAGGTGGAAAGATGGGGATGGGTGTGGTGGACGGGCAGTTGTCACAGTGCTGACTCATCCAGGGACTTGGGTTCATTCCCCAGCACCGTAGATAACAATATAATAAAACCACAAACCAAGATAAGATGATAAACTAAAAGTTTTCTTTCTTTAAAAATGGAGGTGTAAGGTAGGTTATTGAATCAAGTCAAGTTAAATCTGTAGTAGAACTAGTACACCCTCCTTCTTTTCTTCCTGTTTTAAAGATTTAATTACTAATTAATTTGGTTTTTTGAGACAGGGTTTCTCTTTGTAGCTTTGGCTGTTCTGGAACTAGCTCTGTAGACCAGGCTGGCCTCAAACTCACAGAGATCCTCCTGCCTCTGCCTTCCAAGAGCTGGGATTAAAAGTGTGTGCCACCATGTGCAGCTGAGAATATTTTTTCTTCACAGAAAAGAACACAAATGCAATCCCCCACTACCACAAAGTATGCAGTTGTGTTTCCTGCATTTGGGGAAATCTCAGGAGTCAACAAACCCCAAGTGCAACAGATGAGCATCCCGAGATGCTCATGTCCCGAGATGGGACAGCCACTTTCTCGATCATGACATCTCCCCTGCCAGATAAGTATGAAAATTCTTTTTTAAAAGTCCAATAGTAACTTCTCTCACACAGACAAAAGCTATACTACCAGATTATGTCACTCCTTCCTCACTCTCACTCACAGCCATTCCTAGGCTGTCCCTACCTCACTTGCCACTGTATCATCACAGCCAGACCCCATCTTCACCCGGCCTCCCCTTGGGTGAGCACCCTGAGTTTCATCTGCCCTCTCTTCCAGATATCTCCATCCTCTTCCCTACAGGACCTCTAGCTCGGCCCCTGTCTACTGCCCACACCATCCATTTCTGAAAGAGCTGCAGATGGCTCTGTCTCTGACAGTTCCACTTGGGTGCCACAGAGATCTTTTAAACTGTTTACAAGGTACAATGACAGTGAGAGGAATGTCTCCTTCCCAACAATACTGTCATGTCTGCCCTCCCCATGTGCCTTCCCCCAAGGCAACCAACCACTGCTTCCAGTCTCTTGTGTGTCCTGCAAAAGATACCCTATAGAAAATCCTTTATCCAAACCAAGCCTGGTGGCACACACCTCTAATCACATTCAGAAAGAAACAGAAACATCAGAAGTTTTAGGCCATCCTTAGCTACATAGTGCATTCAAGATTAGCCTGGGCTACATGAGACCCTGTCTCAAAGAAAAAAACAAAACAGCAACAACAAAACTTATTTGTCCCAATTTGTTTTTTTGTTTTTTTTTTTTTTTTTTCGAGACAGGGTTTCTCTGTGTGTAGCCCTGGCTGTCCTGGAACTTACTCCGTAGACCAGGCTAGCCGCGAACTCTCGAACTCAGAGATCCGCCTGCCTCTGCCTCCCAAGTGCTGGGATTAAAGGCGTGAGCCACCACCGCCCGGCTATTTGTCCCAATTTAGGTGCTAGTTATGAACCTCTAGACAAAACAACGTAGAATGGCACGTGACACATGTACACACAAGCACAAAAGTGTTCATGGAAGTCAGTACAGCATGTAAGGGCAACAGTCCTACACCCACGGCCTTGTCCTACTTTAATCCATTTGTCACCAGAGGGAGAAGGGTAAGAGGTTCATGGGACTCTATAGACTCCTTTTGTGATTTCTGGAGAGTCTATATAATTGTCTCTTAAAATAAAAACCATTTTGTGCATGGCTGTTTGTTCTATTAGGATGTTCTGCACATGGTCTTCTGCACTAATCCCCAAACAGTATTCCCTGTCTACCCACACATACCACACGCCATGCTCTGCAACTAGGCTGTATCACAACTTATCCAAGCCCTGGCTTACACATCCTGCTGTTAACCTTACAGCCACACCAGGTACACAGGGCGTCACATGAATGTCGGCATCCCTCATCTCTATAGAATAAGGGCATGGGTCCGTGGGGTAACACTGCCCACCAACAATCAGAAGGGTGCCTGCTCCAGCCTGTCACCTTTGTCACCCAGGGAGGCAGAAGTATAGGGCACAGAGAGAGCTTGAGACCTTTCCAGACTTACATTCTTTGCCTACTCCATGAACTTTCTCCCAGCTGAGTTGACTACTTACAGGAACTCTTTATGGAGACAAAACCCCCAAGACACATGTTAAGATGCCATCAGGATGTCTCCCAATTTTATGTCTTTTTTTTTAACTTTGTCCTAGGACTTTCCACATCAAGTATTTTATTTCTCCATAGCTAAGTTCATCAATATTTTCCTTTGTATCTTCTGGAGTTTGACACAGTCGTGATGTCATCTGTGCACAGAGGCCATGCTAATCTTGGAGTTATTCCAAGTTTAGAGCATGTGCTTTTGAGGCAAGAGTCTGCCATACTCAGAAATTTGTTCATTCTGAAATTATAAAATAACTTTTTAAATGTTTTCATCTAGTATTTATTACTTCTTTAAAAAAAAAAAATCTGGGGGGCTGGATAGATGGCTCAGCGGTTAAGATCACTGACTGCTCTTCCAAAGGTCCTGAGTTCAATTCCCAGCACCCACATGGTGGCTCACAACCATCTGTAATGGGATCTGATGTCCAATTCTGGTGTGTCTGGAAACAGCTACAATGAACTCATAAATAAAATAAATCTTTAAAAAAAAAAATCTGATCTAGGGGATGGAAGAAGAGATGGCTCAGCAGCTAAAAGCACTGGCTGCTCTTCCAGAGGACCTGATTCTATGCTCCCTATCCTCATGGCAGCTCACGACCATCTGTACCTCCAGTCCTAGGGTATCTAATGCCCTCTTCTGGCCTGTGTGGGTATTGCATACACATGGTGCACAGACAGATATGCATACACTCAAAACACCTCAATGTGTAAGAATTAGAAAATGAAAACTTTGGGGGGGGGGGCGCTAGAGAGATGGCTCCGTGGTCAAGAATGCTAACTGTTCTTCCAGAGGTCCTGAGTTCAATTCCCAGCAAACACATGATGCCCTGTGTCTGAAGAGAGTGACAATGTACTCACATAAATAAATCTTTAAGAAAGAAAGAAAGAAAGAAAGAAAGAAAGAAAGAAAGAAAGAAAGAAAGAAAGAAAGAAAGAAAAAGGGAGGGAAAGGAAGGAAGGAAGGAAGGAAGGAAGGAAGGAAGGAAGGAAAGAAGGAAACGAAAAAAGAAAGAAAATAAATACAGAAACTGGAGCGATGGCTCACTTAATAAAGTATTTGCCCACACATGAGTACCCAAATTTGACCCCAGTACCCACATAAATGCCAGGTCCAGGAGTGTGCACCTATAATGACAGTGCTGGTAAGGCCAACAAAGGAGGATCCCTAGGAACTGCTGACATCAACTTGTGCCCTCCCCACACA
This sequence comes from Grammomys surdaster, assembly GCF_004785775.1. Taxonomy (NCBI): domain Eukaryota; kingdom Metazoa; phylum Chordata; class Mammalia; order Rodentia; family Muridae; genus Grammomys; species Grammomys surdaster. The sequence continues at coordinate 3,017,897 of NW_021604753.1, read as the reverse complement.
TATGAATCATTACCATCTCACTGAAAGCAGGAATGCGAAGACACACATAAATGTAAGAATCCCCTCCCTAGGACTCTCCAGTCACCCAAACATGGAGTAAAACCCCATCTGTTCTACACTAACACACGAAAGGCCGTCTTTCTCAGATAGAAAATTCTAGGGCTGTTTTTATTGGTGACTCTAATTGTAAATTCTTTTTTTAAACAATTTCAATTTGCTCTAGGTACATGCACTATGGGAGAAGAGGGCACTGGATCCCCTCAACTAGAGTTACAGACAGCTGTGAGCTAGCTACCATGTAGCTACTAGGAACTAAACCTGGGTCCCCTGAAGAGCAGCAAATGCTCTTAAACTTCTGAGCTAATTAATTAATTAATTGGCCCCACTAACTATAAGTTTTCTTCCCAAACCCAGATAGTTCCTCGATCCAGAAACTCAGTGTAGACTGCTCCTTTTTCCCAATTTCACATCCTATCAACTCTCAAAGCTCACCAGTGATAGCACAGGACAGAGCACTGGGCATCCCAAGCCTGTAAGACCTCCTCCCACACCCCTGTCCCATCCACTTCCCACAGGGACCTCAGAAAGGCTCCTGTAACAGTACAATGTAGATGTTGGGAATGATGCTGCACTCCTGGAGACCTAGCTGCTCTGGGGACAAGAGCATCAGGAGTTCAATGTCAGGCTCAGGTAAAAAGACCTCATTTCAAAGGATCAAAACAGACCCCGCCCCTCCCCCAGCTTCATTACTGCACTTGTGGGAAAGTCCATCAGTGCACTTAAAAGAAAACCTTGTTTCCTGGCTAAGCTCTAAAGGAGCTTCCCTTCGAACTCCCTGCACGCCCTTCCTCCTGCAGACCACATGGCTTTCTGTGGGCTGTGACACTGCCTGAAGCACACACTACACTCAGAAGCACTGTGCTTGCTCTTCTCTCTGTCCAGTGTACATCCCAGTCTTCCACAGAGCTGGTTCCTTTTCATCCTGGAGACTTGGCTTAAATGACACAATTTTGGGACCTTGCCTTATCACCTTAAATTGCCACAATGCCCACCTTAGCCTCTATCAATCACTTAAACAGGACCCTTGTCTCTTGACACTGACTATATGAACAACAGACATCAGGAACTCTGTAGAACTGTTCACAAAACAGTGGAATGATTTGCACATGGCAGCATACACCTGAGGACACAGTCAGAAAGATGGTGAGTGCCAGGCTAGTCAGGGCTACAGAAAGAGACTGTCTCAAAACAAGCAAAGAAGGACAAGCAAACAAATGAACCACTAGAAGAAAGGGTCCAAACAAGAAATGGCTCAGCAGCTATGGTGGGACTCTACATCCAAGTGCCCTGAGGAAAGATGAGGATTAGGAACAGACATAGACAGCCAGCCACAAAGAACCTAAAACCATAAGGGACATCCCAAGGAGTATGACAGGCATAGGGATACCCCAAGGAGTATGGCAATCCATTTCCTACATGAACAAGAAACTGAGGGAGGGCTGTTAGCAGTACACATCCAATCAGATAACCCAGTTACGTAGGTAATAGTCTCATGTAACTCTAACAAGCTAGAATCTCTGATCCCTTTTAGAGATCAGCTGCCTTAAAATTCCGTATTTGCCTGAAGTTATGTGAGGAGGGGAAAAAATTGTCCTGGATCCCCGTTCTAATCTCCTGTTCGATCAGGGTCTGTTAGGTGAAAGGCATTGACTGTCCTTCAGTCTAGCACAAGTCCAGTATGGTGAAATCCACGACCTTTCAACTTTCACAGCCTGGGGAGAAAACCGCTCCCATGAATAGATCCCAAGAAAAGTGAGGTGTCACTACAACACACTGAGATAGAAACGATAGCTCTCATGCCACAGGCTGCGCCAAGAGCTTTACCTTAGTAAGTCAGCTGACCTCAGGTCACAAAGAAGTGACCCTAGACACAAAGCTGGCCTCAGGCCACAGTGTAAGGAAGTGGCAGAGCCACACTTCAAAGCCAGCCTGACTCCTGTGCACATCACTATTTAGTGCCAAGTGCCCCAGGCTCCTGGAGGAGGGTCAGTGCCTGGCTCAGGTGGCCTGGGCTCAGACATAGGTGGGCACTGGATGGTCACTCAAGAGGAATGGCATGAACATGCTCTGCACACATCTGCACACACAGACAGACTCAAGAGGAATCATTTAAAGCATCTTAGCTCAAGCTGAAGGGCCAGGAAACACTTCCAAGAAAATGCTCCATTGGCTAGGACATATTTAGATACAAATCCTCGTGTGAAGCAACCTTCTTTACAGTACATACCAACAGACGCACTACCGGTGGGCCTGACTCAACTACCATTATGGGACTGGCAAAGCATTCTGGATGTGTATCAAGATATATGTATGAAATTGTCAAGATATAAATAAAAGACATTTTTAAAGGATGCAAGAAAAAGTGGTCCAGTATTATTGTATTTTTGCTTTTTTAAAATGTGTCCCTAAGGTTTCATTATTTGTGTGTGATATATATGTGAGCCTGTGTGCTGTGGCACACACATAAAAAAGTCAGGTAACAACTTTATGGTGTCAGTTCTCTCCTTCCACCTTTATGTGGGTTCTGGGGATGGAATTCAAGTCTTCAGGTTTGCAAAGCCAGTACCTTTACCCACTGAGCCGTTTCACTGCCCAAGTGTCCTAGTTTCAAATAAAATTTTTAATCGTAAGTCTCCCCTCAGACTTAAGCCTTTCTGTGAACCAGATTTAAAACAACTAAATCAGATGATGGTGGTGCACACACCTTTAGTCTTGACACTCAGGAGGCAGGGGCAGGTGGATTTCTGTGATTTGGAGGCCAGCCTGATCTACAGAGTAAGTTCCAGGACAGCCAGTGCTACACGAGAAACCCAATCTCAAAAAACAAAACAAACAAACAACAACAACAAAAAAAAACCAATAAAATAAAGCCAGGTGGTTCAAGCAACGTTTTGAGGACCTTGTCTGGCAACAGTGTACACTAGCTGACTCTTCATTTATCCAGCCCTGGGCAAGAGGGCAAAATGCCACACCAGGTAGATAAACCCTGCTAAACAGCTTCTCTTTTCCCTGAGACAGCTTCTTCTTGAGATAGCTTCCTTTCCTGGAAACTGGAGGAGGCTACACCAAACAGTACCAGAAAGGTAACTCCTCGTTTGAGCTAAGTCCTTCCTTCCCCGAAGCAGGAATTGTTCACTTTGAAACAGCCAAGTGATGCCAGGTGGTGGTGGCGCACGCCTTTAATCCCAGCACTTGGGAGGCAGAGGCAGGCGGATTTCTGAGTTCGAGGCCAGCCTGGTCTACAGAGTGAGTTCCAGGACAGCCAGGACTACACAGAGAAACCCTGTCTCGAAAAACAAAATACAAAAAACAAAACAAACAAACAAACAAAAAGCCAAATAGAGAAAACTGTCCATGCATTTGATTTAGTGCAAAGATGAAAAACACCACATCAACCCCCCCCCCGACAGACACAGTCACACAGACACACACACACACACACGGGGCAGCTCTGCTCTTCAGTTCAATTGAGGTGAAAAGAACCTTGGACTCCTTAAGGACATCCAGGAAAAGCAGCCACTTCCAAAAGAAGCAGGAAAAGAGCAGATGGCCAGGGCTCCCAGCCCCTCCCCCATTCCGACGCTCCAGTTGAGCGTTGTCCAATCGAAATACGATACCGGTCGTACGTGCCATTTTAAATTACCAAGTGGCCATACAAAAAAAAAAAAAAGTAAAAAGAAACTGGCTAGATTTTTATTCTAACGTAGCCACAACAGGTATCACCTCAAGTAACTATGTAACAGACTGCTTGCTAAACAGATGCTGACTTAAGCTTAGGAGCTTACCAAGAAGATGTTTCGTTCTTTTTTTCTCCCCAACTAAATCTTTCAAATCAGACTTTAAAACTGAAACCAGAGCGCGGTGGTGGTGGCACACGCCTTTTTAATCCCAGCATTCGGGAGGTAGGAGCAGGTGGATCTCTAAGATCGAGTCCAGCCTGGTCTACTAAGTGAGTCTCGAAACAAACAAAATTGAAAACAGAAGTGTTATCTCAATTAACTCTTGCCACATTGGAGTGCTCCACAGCCCCACATGACCGGTGGCCACATTACTGGACAGCCTAGGTCTACACCAGATCCTCTTGTCTTAAATACCTAACACTATGACCCTCTTTGATCCCGTAACATTTGGGGACCCGAAAACGTCCAACCCCGGAATAAATTCACCCAATCAGAGTGCAGGCACCACCCCTTGAGCCCAGACAGGACCTTCCAACCTGACCACACCCCTGTGCTGACTACCCCTAACCGGAAATTCCCGCTAATGGGAACTGACAGGTCTCCATTCTTTAAGGGTGGGGAAAGGAAAACCGAGAACCTCCAAACAGTCTCCGAATCCCGGCCGAACACCGGAAACCAGTCGCCACCCATACGCGGGGTGGGCTGCGTAGAATACCCGCAAGGGGCGAACCCGACACCGGCGATCGCGTACTCGGCTGGCGTCGCGAGCGTCCCCAAACCGAGACACTTATTAACACGGACCGCCCCGCGACCACCCAGCACCGGGAATAACGAAATGCTAAACCATCAAAAGCGAGGGCACGGATGTCGGCCAGGCAGTCCTGGTGGCAGGGGCCGCCGCGCGTGCCCGGTTTATGACCCCTGAGGAATCCGGTGCAGCCGGTTCCGGGGTCCGCGCCCCTCCCCCGCCCGAAGTCCGTTAACGGCCGCGCGTGCTCACGGAGCGACGGCGGCGCGCGCGCGATTGCGAGAGCGCGACCCTCCCCGCGGCGCCCGCGCGTCCCCTTCCCTCACCTGCGGGGCGGCACCCGGGGCGCGGAGGGCGCGGAGGGCGGAGGCGACAGCGGGATGTGCGTTCACCGGCTCTAGCTCTCCCAGTCTCGCAGCTCCCCAAGGCCACCCACTGCAGCTGCCAGCCCGCGACGCTCGGGGCGGCGCCCTCTGGCGGCGGGAGGCCTCTCGCGCCGCCCCGCAAATGCCACCATTGGCTGCGCTGGCAGCGTCAGGCCGGGGATGGAGGCGCCACGTCGGGGCCTCGGGGCTGCGGAAGCCGCGGCGATAGGCGGAACCCTGGGCGGCCACACGGAAGGGGTTGAGCGACCGCCAGCTCGTGTGCCCAGTGTCATCGCCCTCTCCCACGCCGCTTGGGCACCGGAGTAGGACTGGAAGGAAACCTAGGTTCATCTGAGCACCAGGGTTTTACTTTTTCCGGAATCTGTTCCCTGCAGTAACTTATCCCGAAGGTCCTGCTCTGCGTTCCGACACTGTAACTGTCACCCTGAAAATAGCCAAACAGTCGTGTCCTTTCAAATGAATGGCAGTCATAGGGACCCTCATTGAACAGAGAAGGTGACCTAAACTCATTCGGACGCCGGAGCGTCACTCTCTCTGGGATCTGTTCTCAATTCCCTATCCCGTGAGTTATGCTCTACACGCAGTCACTATTTTTATCATCTTGAAAACAAGTTGCGGTACTTTTAAAAATGGATGGTAGGGACGGATCTCCCTACCAGGGAGCCAACACAAGCTCCATAGCCTTGTTCTCCCTGGCCTTCAGATCTCAACTTAGATGTCGCTGTATTCACCCGTGTCGGTGGCTAGGTGTACACTAGCCCAGACAGAGCACTGGGTAAGGCTGAGTCCCTGAGACTAGATGTCTAGATGTGGAAAGTACTCCCAGGCAGGGCAGTAAGAGGGAGAGTGCTCCCAGGCAGTGGGATAGATACTGAACCTGAGTAGCTGAGGGACAGGGAAGACCAAAGTAAGTGTGCGTGTGTGTGTGTGTGTGTGTTTGTGTGCGCGCGTGCGCGCTCGCAGCTTAAAAAGGATGAGCATGAAATTTGGAATTCAATGTCTGAGGTGGAAATTTCAAGGTCTAATTTACAGTGTTAGAAAGTTTCTTCATGCTCTTGGGCAGATATTTAGAACGGACAAGGAGAAAAGTGAAAGGGGCAGAGGATGTAGCTTAGTTGACAAAGTGCTTGCCTAGAATCCACAGAACCTTGGGTTTGATTTCCAATACAAAATAAACTGGGCATGGTGGGATACTCTTGTCATAGCGGCACATGGAGTGGGGAGGGAGGTTAGGAGTTCCAGGTCTTCTTTGGCTATGAAGCAAGAGATACCCAGGTCCAGCACCACTGGGGACAGAGGGAAGAGCTTACATGAGAAGGAAGACCTTGAGATGCACTCTGTGTGGACTCAGAGTGCTACTGTAAGCCCAGGAAGTTGTCAGTACTGTGGCAGTACAATGTGAAAATTGATGAGATTGTACGAGCTTCCTGTTGTTACTGTAACAACAGCCTACATTTTTGTTGCCTTAAAACAACTTAGAGTTCTAAAGGACCAGAGTCTGCAGTAGGTGTTTCACTGGGCTGAAGTCAGGGTGCTGACAAGGCTCGTTCGTTCTGGAAACTAGTAACAAGCCCTTGCTTCTTTTTAGCTCCTAGAGGTCTCCTGGACTCCTAGGTTATGCCCTTCCTTCATCTCCAGAGCCAGTATTTTCCTCTTTGAATGAAGTCTCCTTACCACCTGCTTTCTGCTCTCCCTCGGAGAGCCCTTGTGATTGCATTTGAACCATGTGGATAATTCAAGGAGGTCCTTGATCCCTCTTGGAGATTCCCAGTGATTTTCCAGACAAGGTAGCAATAATTCCAGGTTGCTGGCGATACAGAGTAGATATATTTGGGAACCCATCATTATATGTACTGTAGGGAGCAAAGGAAAAGGAGGACTGAACATGGAGGAACCTTCTCTAGCCTATGTGATGTAAGAGTTTCTGCTTCTTTGGCTTCTATACTAGCTCGGAAGTTTCCTGGTTTTGACCTGGGTGCTGTATCAGATAGGTGCATTTGCTAAAGAACTGTTCTATGCTCCGAAGGGCTGGCATTGAAAGTTCACCACCATCCCAGCCCGTATTCTATTTTCTATCCTCTGGTACCTTACAGAGGCCTGAGGCACATAATGTTACATGATCTCTATGAGATTGAGGCCAGCCTGGTCTATGGAAAGTTCCAGCCAGGGCAATGGAGTAAGACTCTGTCTCAAAACAACATAAACTACATGTGGATGCGCCACCACCACCCAGCTCAGCCTACATGTTTCAATCCATTGTAGAGTGAAAAATTATAGATACTGGGTATATAGAATTCTTTTTAGACATATAAAGTATTCTTTAAGCTTTCTTTATAAAGACATAGACAAACCGAGGCATGAAGCAAGTTAAGAATGTGGAAAGACCAGTCACCATTACTGGAACTGGCCTATCTGCAAAGAGTTAGGAAAGAATGCAAGTGAACTAGGTGGAACCAAGCTGAGAACCAAGTTGAAAACCAAGCTGGGAACCGCAGTGACAGGGCAAGGCCGAAGTAACAGGGCAGGACCACATTCTTGAGAACAGAGAGTTTTCACATGACCCTGACTCCCGTAGGTTGGGTTCCTTTGGAATGTTCCACTATTTTTATGTTACACCACCCTAACAACCCCTCACCCCTTCCCCATTCCTTGGTTTGTGGTTTTTCCCTTTAAAACCCCTTTCAAACTGGCAGTCGGGGTCAATTCAGCTCCTGCGTGGGCATACGAATTGACCGGCAGCTAGTTGTCACACCCTAATAAATAACCTCGCAATTGCTCCGGTACATGTTGTCTCGAGCAGATTACTGGGTGGTCGCGACTTTCTGAGACTTGAGAGAGGGTCTCCCCTCTGCGGAGGTCTTCACCGTCACTAATAGAAGCGAAGGCAGGAACTGAAGACCAGAAGCAGAGTGCAGGGGAGTGCAGCTCAGTGACTCACTCCAGACTCAGGTTCAACTACCTTTCCTTTTTTATTACATTTTTCTTTTAATTTTCTTTTCATCTATTTTGATCATATTATTTCCCCTCCCTGAAGCCGTCTCACATACAAAGGATGGAATTTTTTAAATTGATTCTGTATTTATTGAGAGATTTCATTATGTAGTTGTGGCAAGACTAGAACTTGCTATGTAGATCAGGTTGGACTCCAACTCACAAAGATCTGCTTGCCTCTAGAGTTAAAGGCATGTGCTACAAATAAAAAGATAGCTATGAACTATATTTTTTTCCTTTGCAGCAATTTATTTTTATTTTTTAACATATTTTTTAAAAATTTGCCGGGCAATAGTGGTGCATGCCTTTAATCCCAGCACTTGGGAGGGAAAGGCAGGCGGATTTCTGAGTTCGAGGCCAGCCTGGTCTACAGAGTGAGTTCCAGGACAGCCAGGGCTACACAGAGAAACCCTGTCTCGAAAAACAAAAACAAAACAAAACAAAAAAAAATTTAAGTGCATTGGTGTTTTATCTACATATATGTCTGTATTTATGTGTCAGACCAGAGGGTGTCAGATCCCCTCGTTCTGAAGTTACAGACACTTTGTAGGTGCTAGGAATTGACCAGGTTCCCCTGGAAGAGCACTCAATGCTCTTAACTTCTGAACCATCTCTCCAGCCCTAAAATTTATTTTTATTAATGTGCATATATGTATGTGTGTATAGGTGTACAAACCCCATGAGGCTGGAGAGGTGCCCAAATGTGCCCCCAGTCTACTGTAACAGGCTGCCTTTTCCAGCTTCTGGAGACACAAACAACCAAACTCCACCCTACAGGAAAAAAAAAAAAAAGCCCATGATCAGACAATATAATTCCACCAATCCCTGAATTTGGGCAAGATCAGACTATACAATCCCATCAATCCCTGAGCTTGCCCCAAGATCAGACAATATAATCCCACCAATCCCTGAGCTTGGGCAAGATCACACCATACAATCCCACCAATCCCTGAGTTTGGGCAAAATCACACCATACAATCCCACCAATTTCTGAGCTTGGGCAAGATCACACCATACAATCCCACCAATCCCTGAGCTTGGGCAAGATCACACCATACAATCCCACCAATCCCTGAGCTTGCCCCAAGATCAGGCCACAAAATCCTACCAATCCAAGGCCATCCTGTAAAACTTCATCCACTCCCCCAGGAAACCCTATATAAAGCCTGCCTCCTGCTCAGTTCTAAGCTGGCTCTCACTGACACAGGAGATGTCACCCTCTTGTGTTTTTCCGAATAAATCTCATGTGAGGCTTGTTGTACAGTGTGACTCAGTGGTATTCGTTGGCTCCTTACTGCCAGACACATTTCCCTCAGAGCTCTAATACGTACATACATGCACATAGATGAATAGGTGCTTGAGCAGGCCGGAGTGCATGGCTTCTCCCTGGAACTGGATTTAGATATTGTGAGGCACCTATCATGGGTGCTGAGAAAAGAGTTGCAGTTTTCTGAAGAACAGCTGGTGCCCTTAAGCACTGAGCCTCCCTCCAGCCCTACCCAGTTTTGTTTTGAGACAGAGTCTCACTAACTTGCTCAGACATTCTTTGTTTTCTTCAAGACTCACTATGTGCTCTGGCTGTCCTAGAACTTGCTTTGTAGACCAGGCTGGCCTCCAACTCATAGAGATCTGCCTGTTCCTGCCTCTCAAATGCTAGGATTAAAGGTGTATGCCACCATACTAGGTCCTTGGCTATGAAATCATTTTGTGACCCAGGCAGGCTTGAAATTTCAATGTACTTATCTGAACCTGAGTAACTGGGATTCTGCCACCAGGCCCACTTTCTAGTAATTCATTGTATTATGATTATTGTTTTTGGTTGAAGTGATCACATGCCGCCCACAGAGGTCAGTGAACAATTTTCAGAAGTTGGTCTGGGAGTTGGAGAGATAGCTCGGTGGTTAAGAACACTTGTTCTTGCAGAGAACCCAGGACCCACATAGGGGCTCACAACCATCCATAACTCCAATTCAAGAGGACTCAACTGTCTGTTCTGGCCCTAAAGGCACCAAGAATAATAATAAAAAAAAAGATTGTCAGTTTAATTTGGTAATAAGTTACCATTATAGTACATGAAGTCCCTGCTTGTATTTGGGGATGATGACACATCTAAGCATGGTTTTGTGTTTGCTGTTGCTTCTTAGGTTGTGTGTGTGTACATGCTCACATAGAGTTGGACACGTGCAGAGGTGCATGTGTGGCTCTCAACTGGTGACTTTTAGGAGTCTCTTTCCTTATGGGACCTGTGGTTCAAACTGAGCATGGTGGCACACACCCTTAATCCCAGCATTATGGAGGCAGAGGCAAGAGGGTCCCTTTGAATTTGAAGTTAGCTTGGTGTACATGTAAATTCCAGACTAGCCGGGGTACATAGTGAAACCCTGTTTGTACTTCCTAAGCAGTTCATCAAAATCCATCAGTGGCTGGCCCCTCCTTCCTGCCCCAGCCTATGACTGTCAAAAATGGTAGCTCCTGTCAAAATGGCACCTAAGCCTGCAGCAGTTACAGAAGCTGTCCACAGTGGCATATCTTCTTTCCCTGCTCAGCAGGAGCTGTCTTCAGGAGTTGTCTTCAGGGCAAGGCCTTTCCTGCCTCAGCCCATAGACTTCATAAAATGACATCTCAGAAGCTGTCCATCAGGAGCTGTTCAACAGGAGCTGTAGACAGTTGCACCAATTCCTCTCCAACCTCCCCAAGCAGCTCCACAGGGATGGTGCCTCAGCCAAAGCAGTAAGAAACCAGGAAAGACTTCCCATACTAACCCATGGGCCCAATGCAGGGAAAAGAAGAACCAATCCTTGACCTTACCACAAAAACCCACCTGAGCCCGAAAACCCACCAATCCCTGAGCTCCCCAAGCTCAGGTCTAAAAATTCCACTAATCTTCAATCTGGAAATCTCTGCCTTGAAAAGCTCTGCCCCCTCAGAAATTGTATATAAGCACTGCCCTTTAATTCCATGCTATCTGCTCCCAGGGCAGAGGGCAGCCATCCTTGGATTGCTCCTCTGCACCCTGAACCCTCCAGTGAATCTTTTTCACGAGATTTGCTGCCTGGAGTGACCCTCATTGGAAGCCAAGAAGAAAAGAAGCAAAGAAGTGGTGCAAGCCCAAGGTTCCTCATCTCCAAAGCTCCAGCTCAGCTGGGGATACCCTACCTTAGTGCTGCAGTGCTCTGCTGAGGCAGCTGCCTCTCAGAGCCATGTAGTGTGTTCCTGAGCTGAGAATGTGCTTCCCTTGAGGGCACTGTCCCACTTCCAAGCTGTGTGTCTCCTGGGCCCTGAGTCTCAAGATAACCTTTTTTTTTTTTTTTTTGGTTTTTTGAGACAGGGTTTCTCTGTGTAGTTCTGGCTGTCCTGGAACTCACTCTGTAGACCAGGCTGGCCTCGAACTCAGAAATCTACCTGCCTCTGCCTCCCAAGTGCTGGGATTAAAGGCAACAATTTTCTTTTTTTAAAAAAATGAATTGTATTTCTAAGAGTCTCTGGGGGTAGAGGAGACTTTCTAAAGTCTGGCTTCCCAAACCCAAGTCCAGTTATCTTCCAGTCTTTCCTCACAATGAAACAGTCTGTGTTCCCACATGCATTTACATGCACTACCACTTCTGGAAGTTTATTTTCCCAAGACTCATGAAGATGTAGATCTCTCAACTCTGCCTGAACTGTGCCTGCTTAGATGCCGCCATACTCCCACCTTGATGATAATGGACTGAACCCCTGAACCTGTAAGCCAGCCCCAATTAAATGTTGTCCAAGACTTGCCTTGGTCATGGTATCTGTTCACAGCAGTAAAACCCTAACCGAGACACCTGCATATAAGTAAGTGCACCGCCAGGTGGTGGTGGCGCACGCCTTTAATCCCAGCCCTTTGCTTAATTGGATTCCCAGGACAAATTAACAACCATTATCCTGATGAAAAATGAGTCTTTGCCCTCCCTGTGTTGTGATGACTGCCCCCAAAAGATTTTCAAAAAAAACCTCATAATTGGAGCCCTATAGGCAAAACATTTTTGGAACCTATTTTTAATAAGGGTTTTCAACCTCTCTTCTAGCCCACCACCCACCAGAGGTAGTGAAAGAGAAAAGTTATTTGGATATGTGGGAAGTGGACCTGTTCAGCAATATTTCTTTGGGGGATTGAGACCTTGACCTAGCAAACATCAAATACGATTCAGCAGCTGCAGACCCATCCTCTAGGCAGGCAGACACCACACACTAACTGCCAGCTACAATCCAGTCCTTTCAGCAAGTAAACACCAGGCAGTTGTAGTTCAATCCTGAAGAAACCACCAGGCTTGCCAAATGGCCTGAGGCAAGGCCTCAGAATGGCAAGCTGCCTCAGGAACCTCAGAACAGTTCTTGGGCAAGTTTCTCTCAATGGCAGCATAACCACAAGTTGAGCTCAATAACACAATGTAAGGTGAAGCAATACATGCATGTCTTTAGTGAAGAACACCGAAGCAGAGCAAACCAAGTGAAAGCCCCACTCAGCTCCCACTGTCTGTGGGGGTCATATTTACATTCCTTCATCAAGCGTCCTTTCACATGTCTGCTGTATCCAAACATCCTTTCATCTGTGTCTGCTTCAGGAAAACAGCCTTTCACATGTCTGCTTTAGCAAGACATCCTTTCACCTGTGTGTCTCAGAAAAAACATCATTTGATGTAACTAACTTTCCAAAGAACTAGAATTTTCCATTGCAGAGCCCCCCTCAATATTTACTGATGGGGGGGAGGGGAGCTGCAGCAGTAATGTACTACTCCCCTGAGGATGAGCCCCCTAGTCTACGATTCAGAATGCTGCCCTGTCACTCTCTGAAATAGAAAGAATATGTTCTAAAGGAAGTCAAGGGCCCCTTAACCTCTTTCTTAACACTCTTTCAGTGTGTGTGTATGCTGTCAATTTGCTCCCTTGGCTGTCAAGATCCTTGGTCAAACTAGAGGCCAACCCACTTTCCTTTCTACTCCTCTTTCTCCTCTCACCCTCTGAAGGGAAAGGGCCTCCACTATCTACATCTAGCATGTCTGATCTCATAGTCCCTGCCAGGCCCGTTACCTGAGGGAAATACCCTCACTGACCAAACCACCTCAACAGGAACATGCGTATCCTGCACTGAGCAAGCAGACCAATTCCATTCCTGCACACACACACACACACACACACACACACACACACACACACACACAGAGAGAGAGAGAGAGAGAGAGAGAGAGAGAGAGAGAGAGAGAGAGAGAGAGACGGCTTCATGCCTGCTTCTCCCACTTTGCTCAGGTCCAAAGGACAATAGAAACATGTTCTCTTGTGCATTCCTTATTACCACCCCAGCATTACAAACGACGGACACCAATCCTCGAGGTCTCAAATCCAACTCCTTATGGCAAATCGATGTCATACATACTCCAAATCATAGACAAAAATATGTTTTTGTTACAATAGATATATACTCACATTTTATATGGTGTACAGCCCAAACTAGTGAAAACTCAAAAAGGTTAATCCACCATATGTTCTCAGCCTTTGCCATGATGGGCATTTCTCAACAGATAAAAACTGATAATGGCCATGCCTTCACTAGCTCTCAATTCAAAACCTTCGCACAATAGGAAATTGCCCACCATTCAGGGCCAAGGAATAGTAGAAAAAACACATCAAACCCTAAAAGCCCAACTTCTAAAACAAAAGACAACCACCTACCCCCCTTAATGTACAGTTAATGAAAGCTCTGACTACACTAAACGTATTTAACATCTACAAAAACTCCAAGCACCTTCCTATCTCCCTCCATTGGCACACACCAAATTAACCCCACCCCTACCCAAGTGAGATAGGGCTATCCTTTGGAGGGGATTATAAGGGACCAGACCCTCTTTTCACAGCCTGGAGGGGTTTCGTTTTTTTTCCCACAGGACCAACCTAAGCCTGGGTTCCTGCCAGAAATGTCTGACACCACCCCACTGATCAACAAGATAGCCTGCCAATAACAGATCTAGGACAGAGGAGGAGGCGGCACTTGGAGCCTGAGGCAGGGGAGTTTGAAGCCATCCTGAGACACAAGGTTAGACATGAGACTCTGGTTCAGGTTGGGCATGCTAGCAAAGGCCTGTAACCCCAGCATTTGGGGAGGTTGAGTCAAAAAGATTGTTACAAATTCAAGTGCAGCCAGGGCTACATAATTTCATGTCAGTCAGAGCTACAATAGCAAAACTCTACTGTGGAGACCTTTTGGTGCAGCTTCTAGAAATTTGGAGTTTGTCACTGGGCTCCGACAAGGAAGTAGGCTCAGATAAGATTAGCAACAGGGACCATGGGGCTTTGCTTACTGCTTTACTTGATGACTACCAGGAGTGATCTCTTTGTTTATTGATTTGCTTGATTACTTTGTCTTTGATCTAAGAACTGGCTGTGTTGATTGATATAAAAGCAGACTGGGAAAAAAAAATAAAGCTGCTTCAGCCTCAGCACTGGCTGGAGTCATTTTATAATGTCTAATTGTTTTTTCTTTTCTATCCTTGCTCCTCCTTTGAAACTCTGTTGACTGATGGAACTGGCTTGACCACTCTATCTTAAAAAAAAAAAATAGCCAGGTGGTGGTGGCACAGACCTTAATTCCAGCACTTAGGAGGCAGAGGCAGGTGGATCTCTTGAGTTTAAGGCCAGCCTGGGTTACAGAATGAGTTCCAGGACAGTAAGGGCTACACAGAGGAACCTGGTCTACAAAACCAAAAATAAATACATAAATATTACTGTAAGTGTTGTATTTTTAATGAATAAAATGTAAAGTTTTAAGATCTTTAAAGTATAAAAAATCACCTATGAATCATGAGATACTTTTTTTATGTGTATAACTGTTTTGTTTCTATGTATTTCTATGAGTGATTTTGTGTTTGCATGTTTTTTGGTGTACTGCTTGCATGCTGGATGCCCTCAGTGTTCAAGAGAGGGCATCATATTCCCTGGAATTGGAGTCATAGAAAGTTATGATTATCCATGTGGGTGGAAGGAATAGAACATTGGTCCTCTACAAAAATAAGTTCTTAAGTACAGAGACATCTCTTCAGTTCTGGGACATTGAGGATCTTAGTACATTAAGAAAAATAGTTCACGATAAGAACAAACATCCTCTCCAAGGTGCAGAAATGCAAATGGTAACTTTGCATGCACCCGTGTATAAGCTGTGAAGCTCGGCAGAGCTTCTTCGTACATGCACATGTGTAAAGCTGTCTTCAGAAGAACCTTCGGTTGGCATTAGGCAGGGTGCATGCTAGTTGTATAAAAGAAGTGAGCTTTTCTCACCTGGTGCAATGGGTACCTTTTAAGTAAGCCAAATGCCAGAAATGGTTTCTTCCAAAGCAGCAAGGACTTTCAGAGGAGTGTCCTTCAGTGGGGAGTCAGCAGGGCTATGCCTCATCTTTATGCATAGGCCCTTGAGTGCAGAGAAGCAACCAGACCTCTCATGCCAGGGAAGTGGGGGAAGGAGTTCCACTCACCACAGTATCCTCTTAATTCACTGACCAATGTGAATGTGTCAACTATTCTACAGACACATGCACAGCACAGAGCAGCTCCCTGGAGAAGCCTATGTGAGATACTTCTACACTGGAAGAGGTTTCACTGCTGGAGTCTATGCTTGTCTTCACGTGCTGAGAATTTGGTAAAGGATGTTACTCTTTTTTTATTTTTAAGGTGTCCGTGTAGTCCCAGCTATCCTGCAACTCCCTCTATAGACTAGGCTGGCTTCAAAGTCACAGAGATCCTCCTGCCTCTGCCTCCCAAGTGCTAGGATTACAGGTGTACACTAACACTCCTGGGCTTCCTTTTCTTTTTAATGACTTTTTAAAATATTTTATGTATACTATCACTGTCTTCAGACACGCCAGAAGAGGAAATCGGATCCTATTACGGATGGTTGTGAGCCACCATGTGGTTGCTGGGAATTGAACTCAGTCTATGGAAGAACAGTCAGTGCTCCTAACCGCTGAGCCATCTCTCCAGTCCTCCCCACCCCCAAGCTTGCTTTTTTAAAATTAAAAACAAACTTAGACAGGGTCTTTGAAGCACTGGGACGCTGGAACTTGCTATGTAGACTAGGCTGGCCAAGAACTCGAGATTCTCCTTCCTCTGCCTCAGGAGTGATGAGACTAAATGCCTCATCACAACTCCTGGCCCAGGATGTTACTAACATAGGTGCTTTACAGCTAACACACGCCCTACTTCAGACTATTTGAGCACAGGAATCACTTGACAGCTAACTCTGCCTAACCCACACTGAGTGGTCACAGATCACAGAAAGCAGTTTAAACATCATTTCAAAACAGCGGTGCTATGTAGGCTCATCATTTAATACTGAGCTCCATTCTGCCTCTCCAGTTTTAATAACAAAAGTAGAAATTTTAATGTCACATGGGAAATATTTTAAGTTTTAAACCTTTTAGGACAGACAACAAGAATTGAGGGAGATCTCTTTTGGAACACATCTTATGAATTATTTTGCTGGTCCAGGACCAGCTACAACTTTATTTATGGTCATAGGCTCTAGTTCCTGAGTACCCAGGCAGCTTTTTTTTTTTTTTTTTTTTGAGACAGGGTTTCTCTGTGTAGCCCTGGCTGTCCTGGAACTCAATCTGTTGACCAGGCTGGCCTTGAACTCAGAAATCCACCCAGGCAGTTTTTTTTTTGTTTGTTTGTTTTTTATGCTTCATTAAGTCCCAGAAAGTATTTTAAAGCTTTGTATATCTCAAGCTTGACTTGGAAGTCTTGATCCTCCTATACCTCCCAAGTGATGATGAGGTCATAGGCAAGGGACACTAGCTTTTGCAGTCATGGGCAGCACTTTTTTTTTTTCTTGGTTTGGTTTTTCCAGACAGGGTTTCTTGGTGTAGCCCTGGCTGTCCTGGAACTCACTCTGTAGACCAGGTTAGCCTCGAACTCTCGAACTCAGAAATCCGCCTGCCTCTGCCTCCCAAGTGCTGGGATTAAAGGCGTGCGCCACCATTGCCCGGAAATGGGTCACTTCTTAGGGTGGCTTTCTAGTTTAATTCAGAAGCAACTATAATGCACTGTCTATACTCCACTTAGTCTAAATGTGTCTGGTTTTAAACAGAGGCACTGCATCAATACACTTTTGTCGTGCTTATTAAAAAAAACCCTTCCTTGCTGGGCGGTGGTGGCGCATGCCTTTAATCCCAGCACTTGGGAGGCAGAGGCAGGTGGATTTCTGAGTTCGAGGCCAGCCTGGTCTACAGAGTGAGTTCCAGGACAGCCAGAACTACACAGAGAAACCCTGTCTCGAAAAACAAAACAAAAAAACCCTTCCAGACAAGCCATACAAATCAAGAAACCTCTGCTCCATTTTGTAGCTGATTGTTGTTGTTGGGGTATTTTGTCTGTCCAAATATGTGCACCATTTCGCCTCAAACCCCTGGAATTGGAGTTAAAACTGAGAGCCATCATGATGGTCCTAGGAATTGAACGTGAGTCCTCTGAACAGTAGGACCACCTGAACTATGTCTCCAACCCTAGAGTTTCCTACATGTCTTCAAAATTAGTTAGGTGAGATGTGAAACACCAAGAACACAGTGAATTTACCCAGAAGGGGATGTAATAGTTTAATTAAAAAAACAAAACAAAACAAAAAAACAAACATCAGCAAATACACTGAACAATTTAAAAATATTTTTGTGCCTCAAACCCCCTAGTTTCTACAACAGAAATATTAAATTCAGAGGCACCCACAGAAACTTCTCAAAAACTGTTTAAGTCCAGGACTCTTTGTTGAAAAAGGCTGTGATGGAATCAGCAGCAGAGTACCTTTGTTGGCTGGGTTGTTTTTTTTTGGGGGGGGGACAGTTCTGGGTACTGAAGCCAGGATCTTGTACATGCTGGCAAAGTGTTATACCAGCAAGCCCAGGACTTAAATCTGGCCTTTAAATATTAAATCTTGGTTTATCCCAGGTGACCCAACTTTTGTAGACAACTAGCCTGGCCTCAAACTCACACACATCTACCTATCTCTGCATTCCAGTGTGTGAGTGTGTGCCACCACACCCTGTCTAAGTATTCTTGAAAAGCTCTAGAAGGTTAACTCTGATGTCCTCCATGCCAGTGCACTATTTCTAGTTTGAGTGGGCTGCCTGGGGTTGTTTGTCTCTGGGTGTGTTGAAAGCTTTCTTTCCAGATTTCCTGGGAGTAGAGAAGGACTTGGCCTCTGGCTTTCTGAATTCCTGAATATCTTTTTTTTGCTTCTTCCCAGAGGTCCCAGGATCTGAGGCTTCTGGAGTCTCTGTAGCTGGTTGGGCCTTCCTTTTCTTACCCTGAGGTGTATTTGGACCAGATTTCGATTTTGGAGATTTTTTCCCTGTGACATTTTCTTGCATCTTAAAAAAAGAAAGAGAGAAAGTTAATTCCAGAACAATAAAGAGCAGCATCTAACAAACAGATGTAAGCAGCCACTGCTGCGATTGCAGCCCTGTGTGTGCTTCGGCGGGGTAAAATGAGGGGCTCTTTCCAGCACCAGACATGGCTGGAACTCATCATGTAGACCAGCCTGGGTTCAAACTGATAATGCACCTGCCTCAGCCTGAGATTACAGACAAATGTGTAGTCTTTAGAGTATACTACTTCAATACCAGAAACATTATACCACTATGCTGTATTGTGCTGGCAGAAGACACATTCAGTGCTGATATCCAGGAACACTGAGAGGTCACATGGACTGACACTTTGTGAACATCTACACATGAGATACACTTTTAGAAGATGCCCTATTGTAAAGTAGCACAGGCCTTTCAGATTATTCAAGATGCTAAAGTAGACCAGTATTTGCCTTCATCAGCTTTCCTGGTTCCTGGAATTAACTCTAAACTTTTTTTAAAATCACTTAGCATTTTTACTTTTTCTTTTCTTCCTAAGACAGTGTTTCTTTTTGTGTAGCCCTGGCTGTCCTCTGGGTCACAAGTGCTGGAGTAAAGGCGGGAGACCCCACCTGGCATCACCTAGCACCTTTTGCCTGAAGCACAGCAGCTACTAGTATCAATAAAAATACCTTCACATTTTCTTTATCTGGAGTTTCTCCTATTGGTACCAGTTGTGGAATTGTTTCTTCATACTCCTCTGTAACTTTCAGCTGTGTGCTTGTCTTGCTGGTCTTTTTCTTCTGAGTTCCTGGGCCCTTCGCTGGAGCACTAACTAACCCACCTTGAGTTGAAAGAGATGCAGCCTTCTTGGACTTCTTCTTTAACATTTTGCTTTCCTTCTTCAACTTTGTGTTTTCATACTTCCTTTTTTTCTTTAGTCCCTACCAGAACACCAGATAAAATTTTAGTAGGAACCATCCATAGAAAACAGGTAGTACAGGTTTAGAAGCCGAGGCTGAGCATTTACAAGCTCCCTGAAACATCCTTGAACCACACAAAAATACTCCACTTCCAGATAGTTACACTGAAGTCTATTTGTTTGGAGGGTGAGAAGCATTTCAATCTATAGCTCAGGCTGGCTTGCCTTAAACTTAACCCTCTCCTACCTGCCTGCCACATGCTATAATTACATGCTCCAGTTACCTGGCTTTCTACTTTGACTTGGATACATATATACACATGCACGCACGAGCACACACACAGTGTAGCTGAAACTGTACTGTCAGCATGTTAATACATACTTGCAATCTTAACTACACGGAAGGCTGAGGCAGGAGGACAGCAATCTCAAAGGCCAATTTAAGCTAGTTATTGAAGTTTAAAACTTAGATTCTGTCTCAAACTAAAAGAAAGAATTGTGGGTTTAGTTTAGTGTCATAGCATATGTCTACTGTGTCCAAGGCCCTTGTACTCAATACCCACCATGAAGATTATGTACACATGCAACTGAGAGGTAGAAGTTAAGGCCAAAAGAAATTAAGCCCTTGTGCCTACATTACTAGTCTATGGAATACTTTCCTCATTAGGGGCTACACTCCAGAATAAATATAAGCTGGAAGCAGAGCCCTTGATCACCAAGCCCAATTTTGGTTTCATTCATCACTGATGCACCTGTCTTTTGTGTAAGAGCAAATGTATGTTCACACCCTAGGTCAACTTAGGGCATTCTCCAGGGGCCACCCACTGGAAGACAGGGCCTTTTATAGGATCTTGGGCTTGATGATTGGGTACACTAAGCTGATTCACCAGAGAGCACCAGGGATCCATCTTTCTCTACTTCTCCAGGACTGGCTCATGATCAGACACCATACTTACCATGGCAAACACTTTTACCCAGAGCCTAACAGGCTCGAACCCCCAGTTATCAAAGTGCGATGGGGTGGTTGTACATTCAGAGCACTTTCACAGTTCCTGCCTCATAGTAAACTGTCAATCATTCCTGTACCTTTAATTGTTTCTTTATAGACTGTCAACTGCAGTGACTGAGAGTTGGGATGGTCCAACTTGAACAGGGAGCCTCTCTCAACTGAGAAATTGGATGGACTCCTTTAATGAATGCTGGGAGCCGGGCAGTGGTGGCGCACGCCTTTAATTCCAGCACTTGGGAGGCAGAGGCAGGCAGATTTCTGAGTTCGAGGCCAGCCTGGACTACAGAGTGAGTTCCAGGACAGCCAGGGCTACACAGAGAAATCCTGTCTTGAAAACCAAAAAAAAAAAAAAAAAAAAAAAAAGACCGAGGGGAATCCTATTCTAAATCTAGGCAGTACATCCTGAGATGCTGCCCAGATAAAAAGGAGCATGGTGGAAGGGAAGAAAGGTTATCAGAATGCCTTTCACTCAACAGGCTTTCCCTTTTGGTTCTGACTTGATATATCCAGTTGCAGTAATTTTTAAAAAACACAAGGAAGCTGGAAGTGGTGGCACACACCTTTAATCCCAAAACTCTGGGAGGGAGAAGTGGGTAGGTTCTTGTGAATATGAGGTTAGCCTGTTGTACAGAGTGACTCTAGGACCAGCAGGCTGAGAAACCCTGTCTCCAAAGAAACAACAACCTTCAACATGCTTTCATCTTACTCCCTGGTGTTGCACGTGGCTGCTTCCGACTCTCTGCAGCAGCCGACTATGATTTGCTTCATGCTCTAGCAGAGGTATGGCTTTGCTAGCTGCAGATTAAGTTTCTTTGACTGCACATCATTTGGAATTCTGCAAACTTCTCAGAGGACATAAAAAGCTAGGGCAATGATGAGGGGTGATTATTTAGGGAGGTTGGTTGTGGTTTGTTATTATGCTCAGAGAAGAAACAAAAGGAAAGAAATGAAAATCAGGGAGCTATCTCCCCCCTCACGCCCCCACCCCCTCTTTCTCTACCTAATGATGGGGTGAAGCTGGGAGGATAAAGATGAGAAAAGGAAGAACCACAAAGTAGGAAAACCCATCTACACCCAGATGCTGCTATGAGCACCAGCAGTTCTCCAAAAATCCCTTAGGTCTCAGTCACCAGGTTGGGGATGTTGAAGCACACAGGCTAGTGGGCTCAGCAACTACTGGGTTCTCAATCTCTTCAGTGTGAGATAACTTGTTACACTGAGATAAAACATGAGCTGATTATGGACAGAGACAAGCTGTCACAGAAACATTTGCTGTTTGTGTTACAACTGCACTTACTACAAACAGCTGGATGTAAACCCGGGCATGGTGGGTGGTACATGCCTTCAATCCCAGCATGCACTCTAGAGACGGGCAAAGTGAGTTTGAATTCAAGGCCAGCCTGGCCTACAGAGTCTATGACCCTATTTAAAACACAACCAAAAGAAAAAAAAAAAAAGAAAAAAAAAAAAGAAAAAGAAAAAGAAAGGGCCGGGCGGTGGTGGCGCACGCCTTTAATCCCAGCACTTGGGAGGCAGAGACAGGCGGATTTCTGAGTTCGAGGCCAGCCTGGTCTACAGAGTGAGTTCCAGGACAGCCAGGACTATGCAGAGAAACCCTGTCTCGAAAAACCAAAAAAAAAAAAAAAAAAAAAAAAAAGAAAAAGAAAAAGAAAGGACCAATCAGCCAGGGGATGGTGAGGCACCACTCAGGAGGCAGAGGCCTTGTTGGAGGAAGTATGCCTGCTGCCTGTATATCGATGTGGAACTCTCAGTTACTCTCCAGCACCATGTCTACCTGCATGTTGTCATATTCCCTGCCAATCATTTAACCTCTGAAACTGTCAGCAAGCCCCACATAAATGCTCTAAGAGTTGCTGCAGTCTCTCTTCACAGCAATGACACTAAGACAGTATGTAACTCCTAGAAATAAAGACATAAGACAAAACACAGAAATGAAAAGTTCAGTAGAGACGATTAACATGGCCAAAGAGAATTCAAACCACTACTCCAATCAGTTATTCATCTCCATGTCACCATCCACCATTCTGATTTGGAAACAGCACCTGTAGTACTAAGATACATCAAAACTAAGTTAGGGGCTGGGAAGAGGACTCAGCTGGCCAAGGGTTTACACACAAACATGCCACTCACACAGAAAGATGGGCACAATGACTGGCATCTGCAATCTTAATTATGGGTGGGTGAGTGCATACAAGAACCCTGGAGCTCTTGGCCAGCTAGTCCAGCCAATCAGTGACCTCCACCGAAAGATCTTGTTTCCAAAATGAAGACGGATAGCATCAGGGGAAGACATTCAGTGTCGTCTAGCTCCCAACATTAAGGTGAGTTCGTTGGGGCTGGAGAGACAGCTCAGCGGTTAAGCCATCTGCTTTTTCAGAGAACCCAGGTTCAAGTCTCAGTGCCAACACGGCGGCTCACAACTCCCAATTCCAGTTCTGACGTTCATAAACATACGTGCAGTCAAAACACCAAGGCACATAAAATAAGCCTCAACATCCATTCCCCTTAAGATTGAACCCATACATTAAGCATATGCCTTACCACTGAGCTATCTATACCTTCAGTTATAGCATTAATTTATTTGAAACAGTCTTATAGCTTAAGTCAGCTCTGAACTTGCTGTGATCTCTCTTGGATACACATTTTAAGCCCCACTCAATATTAAAACTTTTATACTAACTTGTTTCTTCACACTACGGAAGGAATCGATGTTTTCATCCTGAGATGTGACAAATGAGGAAAAGATGGGAAGAGAAACCGACTTCTCAGTTTTCAGGAACAAGAGTTTCACACTCTGCCATCTCTAAAACAAAGAAATGATGTCATCTACACATGCTCGGCTTTTTTAGAATGGAAGCCAGACTCACGCACTTGCCATACTATACCTCCGGCAATCTTTCTGAAAGCGTTTCTGAGACAGCCAGGATGTTGTCAACAATGTGCTGAGTCTCCATTCCAGTGTGACCAACACGGACTGTACTAGAATTTAATAAAGCAATCAAGTTTTTAATCTTTAACTTTTGTATTTTAAAACTCCACTCCCCGAAGTAAAACATCACCATGCTGAAAGAAACACACACCCAGGGGTTGGACCACAAGATGGCTCTGCAAGTGAAGGCACTTCCCACAGAAGCCTGACAACCTGAGCTAAAGCCACAGAGTTCAATCCCAGTGGCTTCAGTGTAAAAAGAGAACTGACCCTGAAAACTGCCTTCTGATACCTACACTAAATACAGAATAATAATAAGGTAAGACAAAACAGGAAAACCTACATGTTGACCTCCAAGCTGTTTTGTGCACAATCACCCCAACAAAGCCATTGACACCTCATAGTTTGCACGTCCTATTCAGCTGAGTCCTTCTGAAGTAAAAACTTCTTGTCCCTCATGGATAACTTATTTTAGCAAAGACCAAAGTATCTCTGCAGCTAAGAGGCGGGGAATAGGAAATGAATAGGAAGCCCAGCAGGGCTCCTGTAGCACTGGGTCCCTGACTCCCTCGCCAGAGGCTCACCGTGGTAGCACTTTATGGAGTGTCAACTGGGTAGCAGAGAGATTCTTTTCCAGCTCTTTTTCTTTAGTCAGACACTGGCTGGCTGTCTACTCTGTATGTGCATGTGTATGAAGGTGTTTGCCCAAGTGAAGAAAAGAGGAAGAAACAAGACAGGAAGCCATTGTGCCAGGCAAAGAGAATAGAAATAATCAAAGAAATTTGAACTCACCATGCAGTACAGGCTACCCTCAAACTAGAGCACCTCTTAGCTCAGGTTCTCTTGTGGTGGGATAATGTGAGCCGTTATATTTGATATCTCTAACCTTCTTTGACAACAGCCTGTAACTGAGGAAGGGGTAGGAGGCCAGGACCAACGACAACTCCTCTTAGTTATTTAACTGAAACCAACCAAGGGGCTTCCCTCCTGCAAGCAGCATGCAATGGGAATCTATATACATTGCTTGTTACGCTAAGCCTGGACCCACACACTGCCCCATCTCTGACCACTTAAGGTTGGAAAGCAATTGTTATCCTCTGTTTGTAATGCTGGATTCTCTGAAAAATAGATGAGTTGTCTCTCCCGTCTTCTTTTTATTTATCTAATGTGTGTTTTGTGTGATTGTCATAGAACAATTTACAAGTACTGGTTCTCTCCTACTAGTGACAGTCCTGGGAACCAAATTCAGGTTGTCATGCTTGGTGGACAGGTGCCATAAACCTGAACCATCTGGTTGACTTCAAACGTCTTTTCCTTAGCTTAGGTGTAAGGCTCTACCTAGTTCAGGATCCTGGGTAAGAACGAACTGAAGGAATCAACATGTAGCTACTTCCTTTCAGCTGAAACATTCCTCAACAAGGGGGAGACAGCAGGTTTGAGCAGGTACAACACTGAAAAAGCTCCTCCTCAAGGCTATCTAAGCACCAGACACTTTCCATGGAGTTGCCAGCAACTGCAACAGAACTCCAGTGGTACAGTTTTCATGACAACCCCATGCCAAGGGAGGCCCTTCATGACACAGCTGCTTACATCACAGGTCAGACATGTTTCTGTAAGTAACACCACATATGCCACTCTATGTCAGCACAATAAACTCTCTGTTCATCAAGAAAGATCTGTACAATCACATCCTCAGTCTATGGTTCCTGCCCTACCCAGGGTGAATACATTTGTTCACCTCTCCAGAAAAACAAGACAACAAAGACAATTCAAAGACAATGAACTCATTAATGGGGGATTAAAATTACTCCTAAACTTTTTCCCCCAGAAGACTTTAAAAAAAAAAGAGAACAACAACAAAAAAACATTTTAGGCTTTAATACAGTCCTAGTTTTAGTAACATGATTCTTTATGGGGGAAAACAGGATCCAAAAACCTTGACATGTAAAGTTTAAAGAAACCTCATATAAATGTTCCTTGTTACCTGCAAGAACCACGCTTAGAGATGTTTAAGACGGTCCCTGTGATCCCTCGATCGATCTCTTTGGACAGATTCTTTGCCAGGAGATTTACAGATACTGGAACTCTATAAAAACACAGGCATCAGAACAGAACACAGGAGACACAGAAAACGCCATAGCATTCAAGTCCAGTCACTGCAAATAAACTCACTTCTTCCTCTGATAGAAATGCCTTCCTATGTGTGTGGGCAAATGCCGTCGAATTCTTTCATCAGTAATAAAGATGTCAAAGCTGCCCAGGAGGCGGAGCTTGGCTTCATAGGCTTTATATTCTGTTTTTAACGTTTTAAAAGGGATAATCTAGAACACAGAGACAAGATCGAAACCATAAAATGTTAAGCATCTAAAACAGGAGGAGAAATGTTTAACACTTCCTATTCAGACTGGTCCTAAAGCCATGCCCCTCTCAGATTAATGAATTCCTAAGCAGCTAAACCCAATGTCAGTGGGGCACTGAAGTACATGACATAACCTGTTCTTGGAATCTCAGGTTGGGGAATGCTAACTTTGAGGGCAGTTGAGGCAATTGAACAAGATGCTATCTCAAACAAAAATGAGCTGCAGAGACAGCTTAGTGGTTAAAAGCATTAGCTGCTCTTACAGAAACCTGGGGGTTTGATTCCACCACCCACACAGTAGCTCGTGGCCATGTGTACTTCTCTCCAGGTCCAGGGAATCCAAGACTCTCTTCTGGTCTACAAGGGTACTTATAATACACCCAGACATTTTTTTAAAAAGCAAGGATGTTGGAGTCTGGTAACAGTACCTGGTGTAGAAGTGTACACCTTAAATCCCAGCTTGAAAGAAGTTCTGAATTGGAGGACAGCCTGGTTTACACTACAGTTTGGTGTATTGGTCTAGCCTGGGTAAGGTTTTGGATTCAATTCCTATTACTAGGAAAAATATAAAGAAACAGAGTACAAAGATAAAGAATCACGAGCCAGAGCCAGACACGTGATGCTCTACAAACACACAAAAAATTAGGTTTTTAAACAATCTGCAGTGGGACTACGGATGGCTCAGTGGTTCAGAGCTCTGACTGCTCTCACAGAAAACACATGGAAACATGCTCTACAAACACACAAAAAATTAGGTTTTTAAACAATCTGCAGTGGGACTACGGATGGCTCAGTGGTTCAGAGCTCTGACTGCTCTCACAGAAAACACATGGAAACAACCTTCTGCGACTCCAGCTGCAGGGAACTCCATTCTCCCTTAGGCACTGTGCTCAAGACAATTAAAAATAAGATACGAGCCGGGCGGTGGTGGTGCACGCCTTTAATCCCAGCACTCGGGAGGCAGAGGCAGGCGGATCTCTGAGTTCGAGGCCAGCCTGGTCTACAGAGTGAGTTCCTGGACAGCCAGGGCTACACAGAGAAACCCTGTCTCAACCCCCCCCCCCCCCAAAAAAAAGATATGAAATCTGACGTGCATTTAGCTTTTCAGGCACCAATCAAAATAGCACCTTCAGCAAAAGCAAAAGGACATACAGCCAATCGAAAGCAGTGACATTTACATTAAAAGGAGAAATGGGCTGGAGATGGCTGGGCAGTTAAGAGCACTTGATGCTCCTTTGGAGGAACTGGGCTTTACCTCCTGCACCGTTCAGGCAGCTCACAACCACCCGTAACTCTAGCTCCAAGAAATTTCATAACCTTTTTCTGATTACAGAGAAAATAGACCTAAAAGATTACAGCAGTGTATCATACTTCATTTCTGTTAAGTCTTTGAAAGGACTTCAATGCATCAGCAAACCACCTACCTGAGAGATAGTGTTAACTCCATGTTTTTTCAAAAGCTTTTTATAGAAGCCTTCTGTCTGTTCAGGTGACTCACATTCATCTTTAGTGAACAGACACACATCTGAGGATTCTGAGAGAATGCTATGAGGCAAAGACCTGTAAAACATGACAAACACAGAGCAAAGTGTTATTCCAGAAACACATTATGGATTAGCCACAGCACATGCTTATCCTCGCTGAAAGTCATTGTTGGCCCAAGAGAGCTAACAAGAACACACCACACGGTACATACTACAGGCAGGCCAGGTGACTCAGTGGGTGAAAACACATGCTCAATGCCAGGCCTAACAACCAGAGTCCAAACTCCAGGACCAACATGGTAGGAGAGAAATGATACTGACTTCCATGTGTGTGCACCTCACCCTCCAGACAGACAAACACAACTAAATGCTCTTTAAAAATATTTTTATTTATTTATTTCCATGACATGGTTTCTCTGGGTGGCACTGGCTATCTTAGAACTAGCTCTGAAAACAAGGCTGGCTTCAAACTCAAGAGATCTGCCTGCCCCTGCTACTTCTGGCTCTAAAAAAGAAAATATTGCGTTACAGAGACCAAATGCAGGATCGAATACATTCAGCAGTTAAGAGCATTTGCTGCTTTCCTGGGAGATTTGATTTTGTTACCTGTACCTACAATTGGCTGCTCCAAACCTCATCTCTGCAGTCCAGGTGATCTGAAACCCTCTTTTGGCTTCTGAAAGCACTGGACACATGTGGCCCACATTCTTACACTAGACACTGACATTCTAAGTGATTTTTAAAAATTAAAAGGTGGGCACCTTTAACCTCAGCACTTAAGAGGAAAAGGCAGATCTATTACTGTGAGTTTGGGGCCAAGCAAGCCTTAGTATCAACAAACCAGCCCAAACCAAAACAAATAAACAAACAAACAAAAAAAAAAACCAACCAAACAACTCTCAACAGATAAGAACTTACACTCTGACTCGAAGTTCTTTCTTTGGAATTTTCCATAATATCACCATTAAAAATAAATTTTCGCTCCCATTCAACAGCAATTCATTATTGTTTTTTTTGGATTTCGAGTTATCAAACAGAACTTCCACCGCCTTTCTAATCTGCAGAGACAGAGAAATAAATTAGTTTTCTCAATCTACGTTAATTGCTCCCACACAGACATATTTGTTTCCTTTGGTCCTTTGGGAGCCGGGGCAGGGGGCGTTACAAGAGAGGGTTTTCCTGTATAGCTCTGGCTGTCCTGAAATATGTGGTCCAGGCTGGCGTCAAATTTAAAAGATTCGTCTGCCTCTCTCCCGCGTGCTGGGATTAAAGGTGTGCGCGTTAAGCCTGGCGCTCCTCTTTTTACTGGGCAAATTTCATCAGCATATTAGGATCTTACAATTTGTACCCTGTGCAATCTAAAAATCCGTCTAAAACATCTAAGTACATGCTTCCAGAATCTGTTTACAAATTGTCTTTTCTACATAAGAGAAAGGGCTATTCGGAAGCTTCTCCTGCCCTCTACGAGAAAGGAAACAATCAGGAAAAGCGCATAGTGCGGGGAGCATTTATTGAGCGTCATGTGCTCGGCACTAAAATCACTTTGTGCACGTACTGTAATGCTGCAGAACGGAGCGCAGAAGCCCATTTTCAAAAGGAGGCAAACAGGCCATAAGTGTGAGAAAAGCAAGCCCACTGGGGTGCGTTTTCAGAGCCTGCCTCGAGCTCCGGGGAGTCACGCAGTCGCGGGCCCACTTGATTTCCAGGCCTCTCGCCCTACACCCTGCGCCTCACGCGGGTCCTAACCACCCTGCTTCCGAGTCGTTGTCCCCAAAAGCCACTCGCCTGCTCTCTGTCCAGCTGTACAAGAGCGGTCGCGGCCGCTTGCACCTCGGTGGTGGTCGCCGTAGCAGCCGAGGCACGGGGAGAGTCGGGTTCTGAAACCTTCATGTCGCCTCGTGTGGAACTCAGGAGTCTGAATGCATGCGTACGCGCAACCCGAAGGCCCGGAACCGGAAGCAGAGGGTAATGCTGCGGTGGTTACTTACGTCACTTCCTGTAAGGCGTGGAATTCGATGCCGGTCCCGCCCTCTGGAGTAGTTGGTGTTGAGGACATAGGCTGTTCCCAGAGTTATTCCAGTATAAACGTCTCTCTTGTGTCCGGCTCTTTCTAAGGCGCCAGGCCTCGCAAACCCTGTCGCTCTTCTCCTGAGAACACCGAGAGAGCGCCCCAAGGAGAGACTAGAGACTTGTCCTCAGTCCCGTGCTGTCTTCTGAAGTGCGGGAAGCCGCGGCTTCACACTCTGCTATGGCTTCAGGTGTCGGTTTCCCCAAATTGATGGTATTCCCATGAAATAAAGAGGAACTGCCAACATTAGGCGCGTGATGCTGCGCGAGAAACGAAAAAATGAGTCGGTCTCAGGAGCTTCGTCCCAGGTAAGACCTGAGCACGAACGCATAGGGGAATACGCCAGAACATCTTAAATGACTTGTGGTTGCCAGGCATACCCACTGTGCTGACCTTGCCTCATACCGAGTATTTGAGGTTGTTCTCAGTCAGTACACGGAGCTCTGAATGGTACCACCAGTTTTTATTTTTGTTTGGTTCGTGACAGGTTCACTATTATCGAGACAGGGACTCTATTATGGCAGTTCTGGCTGTTCTGGAATTCTCTATGTAGACCAGTCTGACCTCGAACTCACTGAGATCCTCCTGTTTCAGGTTTCAGGGTGCTAGGATTAAAAGCATCCACCAATACGCCCCCACTTAAGTCAAGATCTTCCTATATAGCCCAGGATTACCTGAGTGAGCCTCCTTCCCCACGTCTCAGACGCTAGATTTACAAGAGTGAGAGAGTCGCTTGTCCCCCAACTTGTATCGGCACTGTTACATAATTTATTTAGGAACTTTTAGGTAGATCTTAAGGATAATGACAGGCTTCCCTCAGCAGCTGTGTGGGAATAAAATGATCACCATAGTCAGTTGTTTTCCAAAAGTGCCCCCTTGTACGAAAGAATCACGCTCTACTTGTGTCTGATGAGACCCATGTCTTAATTTAACGTGTAGAATACATTTTTAGAGAAGTCATTGGCACCTGCTTCTACTTGTCTCTTTTCGAATCTAGTATAAGATTGACTTTTAGCATATTGCAATGAGTTGCTACATTGGGCTTGAAGTATGCAGGCTTCCTAACACACTCCAAAGAGCATTGGTGGTCTTAGGTGTTCTCTTGCCTGTATTCAAGTTTGAAAACCAGACTTTTTTTGGTTTTTCGAGACAGAGTTTCTCTGTGTAACAGCCCTGGCTGTCCTGGATCTCTCTTTGAGGACCAGGCTGACCTTAAGCTCACAGAAACCTGCCTGCCTCTGTCTCCCAAGTGCTGGGATTAGGACTTGTTGTTGCTGGTGGTGGTGGTTTGTTTTAAGAGATTTATTATTTTATGTGTATGGATGTTTTACTAGCATACATATCTGTGGACCACATGTGGAGAGTGCTGCTGGAGGCCAGGAGAGAGTGCTCGATCCTCCTAGAACTGGAATTGCAGATGGTTGGAAACCACCATGTGGATGCTGCAAACCAAACCATAGTCTTCTGGGAGAGCAAGCAGTGCTCTTAACTCCATCTCTCCGGCCCCAAACACCAGGCTTTTGGGCCAAGGAAATTACATGAATTCAGATGATAGATCCTGGAGGTGACTGGAAACAGTGACTAGAGCCAAAAAATTGCAAACTGAAGAGATAGGATATGAGGCTTTTAAAACTGACAAAGCAACTAGTTATCAAACTGCAGTTACACGTGAAAGAAATAAAAAGTACTAGTAGCAAAGGAAAAGTGATGACTTTCCCTTTAGGAAAGTTGGTCTGGTTGTGGTTTTGCAAAGTGAAAGATCTAGAACTCTTTGATATTCTTACTTTCAAGTAATAGAGCTTCAACACACACACCCCCTACAAACCTCCTTCAGTGTGAGCTGATTTAGTGACTTGGTTCTTTCTAATAGTGTATTGGAAATGTGTTAGGCCGCCAAGCACAGCGTGGTACTTACAATCCCCGTACTGAGTGAGGGGCCTCTAACAGAAGGATTGCAGTGAGTTCTAGGCCACTCTGAGCTATAGAGCAGTACTCTCATCTCAGTGTCATTTCTGAAATTAGATTTATGATTACTATCATTCATGCATGTCATTTTTAATCTTTACAACTCCCTCTCAATCACTCATTCGTAAGGTGGCCCTAGAGAGAGGGAAGCCAGCTGATACACTGCGAGGCGACTCTGGCAACCAGCCAGTCACCACATGCATGAAGTAAAGCCTTTGCAGACACATGAGAGACTCCAAGTCAGAACCATCCAGCTATGCTGCTCCTAGCTTTCTTATAAAAACCGAGTAAGCCTTTGTTCATTTTAGCTGCCACTGCGGGGTGATTTGTTCTCTCTCAATAGGTATTTGATAGAAGTTTATAGTCCTCTCATTCACATATTCATCTGGGTAATCAATATTTGAATTTTTGCACCTCATATTCACCAAGGTTTACCATGAACTCATATGCTTACCTCAACTTGCTGCCCTTGTATTTCCTTTCTCAGTATTGAGTACTTCTAAGACAATTAAAATTATTTTTAAGTCTTTTCTCTTCATCCCTCAATTTGATGAATAATAGTTTGCAGTGTGGGTTTGGTGGCACACGTCCCTAATTCAGAATTATAGAATTAGGAATTTCAAAGTAAGCCTTAGCTACCTGGCGTGTTTAAGGCCAGTCTACACTATATGAAACCATCTCAAAACAAAACCTTGGAGATACATGGAAACCTAGATAATCCACAAATTCCTGAGCATGATTTACTGGACAAAAGGGCAATACTAATTATTAATAGGATTTAAAAATGAAGAAAAAGGAACAGATTTGGAAGCGCTATTGGAATGAATTCTTTGGTGGGAGGTCTCAGCAGGTACAGATACCTGCCATCAAACCAGTAACCTGAGTTTGATTCCACATCACGGAAAGAGAAATCAGACCCTTGCAAGTTGCCCTCTGATTTCCACATGTGAGCTCTGGCTCATGAGCCATGGCACAGGTGTGCCCACATGAACACATACACACACAAGAAAATGCAATTAAGAAACAATTTTAAAAAATATTCTTTTTCACTATTTCAAGTTTAAAGTTCCAGTGCTATATCTAAGTAATTCTGGGATGCAGAGAAAGATGTTTCTGAGAAAGAAAGAAAGCTTAAGACATCATCTTTATAGGGATGGTTACAGCTGTGGAAATAGATGAGAAATATAGAGCCAAAGCAGGGCCATCAAGAAATCTTTAATTGTGGATTAGAAGAGAAGAGAGCTAAGGAAAAGAAAATATGGGTGGAGGGCCCAGCATAAGAATGGCCATTCTCATCCAACTACCACACCAACTAGTGCAATAACCCATATCAACCTCCTCAAATATCGCCTCACATTTGGAACGCTTTTTTTTTTTTTTTAAGATTTATTTTATGTATGAGTACACTGTTGCTGTCTTCAGACACACCAGAAGAAGGCAGCAGATCTCATTAAAGATGGTTGTGAGCGCCAGGTGGTGGTGGTGCACGCCTTTAATCCCAGCACTTGGGAGGCAGAGGCAGGCGGATTTCTGAGTTCGAGGCCAGCCTGGTCTACAGAGTGAGTTCCAGGACACCCAGGGCTACACAGAGAAACCCTGTCTCGAAAAATCACAAAAAAAAAAAAAAAAAAGGTAGTTGTGAGCCACCATGTGGTTGCTGGGAATTGAACTCAGGACCTCTGAAAGAGCAGTCAGTGTTCTTAACCCCTGAGCCAGCCCCTTGGGACACGTTTAGTTGATGGATCAGTGGGGAGCAGCACTATTAGGAATGATTGAGAGGTATAGCCTTGTTGGAGGAAGTGTGTCACTGTAGGTGAGCTTTGAGGTTTCACAGGCTCAAGCCAGGCCAGTGTCTCTCTCTTCCTGCTGCCTGTGGATCTGGATGTGTTACTTCTCCAGCACCACATCTGCCTGGATGCTGCCCTACTTCCTGCCATGATGATGAACTAATAGCCCTCTGAAACTGTAAGCAAACTTCAATTAAATGTTTTCCCTTATAAGAGTTGTACTGGTCATAGTGTCTCTTAACAGAAATAGAACATTGGCTAAGACAGTTAGTTTCATAGTTTCCAACTTGATGCAAGGTAGAGTCATCTGGGAGGAGGAGATCTCAGTTGAGGAAATACCTCCATCAATACAATCGGCTTGTAGGGAAGCCTATAGGACATTTTTTGGATTAATGACATGGATGGACTCAGCCCACTCTTGGCCAGAAGAGGGCACCAGATCTCATAGATGGTTATGAGCTAAAACCCTAGGAACATGTTGGAGATCATAGAGTTCGGGACAGGTAGAGAGAACTAACAGAACAGTTAAACATTAAATTCTGGGCCAAAAATGGCAAAACTGCCATTCTTTTTAGGGTCAGGTGTTCCCCCTGCCAGGACAGGTTGACACCATTTGAAATGTTTGGCCAGCCACATCTACTGTTCTGGTCAAGGGAAGGCCACAGATTATTGAAATGTCTAATCATTCCTTCAAGTCCTTACAGGCACTGCAGCAGACAACTAGAGAATCCAGAGTCGTCTGTTATGCCCACCACTTGTGCTACCCTTGACTGAACAGCACACAGGTTTCAACTTGGAGACTTGCCACTTACCTAGCAAGACTCTGGAACCTTCCTTTGAGGGACCATATCCTGTGATCCCAACAACGCCAAGAGCCATCAAGGTAGCAGGGACTGCAGCTTGGATCTACCACTTCCATCTGAAGGCATATACAACCAGCCAGGAGAAAGGTGACAGCTGGAGGGTAATGCAATGTTCCCAATGCCCTCTAAAGGTGTGGCTCATGTATACCTTGAACTCAGACTGGCACTGATTTGGGGAATCTTGATAGGTTACTCCCAGCCAGCTAACAATGTGGAAGCCTGGGATTGGGAGCTGTCTCGAACCTCAGATAGGAAAATAATAGGTCTTTTCCAGAATGTCAACTCCCA
This sequence comes from Grammomys surdaster, assembly GCF_004785775.1. Lineage (NCBI taxonomy): Eukaryota > Metazoa > Chordata > Mammalia > Rodentia > Muridae > Grammomys > Grammomys surdaster. The sequence continues at coordinate 2,983,991 of NW_021604753.1, read as the reverse complement.
ACCTGTGTTTAAATTCGACCTGTGTGATTTCTTTGATAACAATGAACTTATGGCTGAATGGGGAATTTATAGTCCAGTTCACCCAGGGTGTGGGACCAAAATGCAGGAAATATCCTTTTGGTCTTCACCATTTTACGCATGCCCGGCTGACGGGCCTACACACTGTCACAGATGGGAAAAGGATTATCACTGCTCCAGCCCAGGTTGCGAGACTGAGTCTGACCAGGGTGGACATAAAGACCCATACATCTCCATTCAACGGATATATCCTTCCCGGGATTGCAGACCTGGGACCTGTAATCCCTTTACTTTAAAGATTGTGACTTGGAATGAATTGAGTGCCAAATACTGGCTTACTGGCCGGACCTGGGGATTTGTACTTAAATTTAAGAATTATGGAAACAGTCCTGGTGTAGAATTCACTATACAGAAAAAGGTTCCACACTACAGAGCCAATCCCATAGGTCCTGAAAGGAGCTGGTTGCCTCAACCAGGGATTGGGGTGTATCCTTTCTCTATCCTAACTCCTCAGGCCATTTCACCCATGGTGGTGAATCTATCCACAGTCATGGTCAAGGGGCTGCAGTAATAGATAGCTTCAGTCCTACTCCAGAACACACCTACAAGTTTTATCCCCTAGTGATTCCCTTGAGCTCAAGACTTGAAGTTATTGCATAATTGGATAAATCATACACACCCCAGCCTTGGAAGAGATTATTGGTTTTATCAAGGTCCAGACCTCTCTTTTATGTAGAGATAGGGATCAATCTCTCTATTATCCCAACTGGAAAATTTAAATAGTAAAATGAAGAAACTAGACTCACCCTGGGAGATTTCCAAAAGGTTAATCTCTTCAATTTGTAATTAGCCAGCTTCACATTATAGCAAAACCTGAGTATTCATTTATACATCAACTGCTCTGAGCATATTAGAATGTACCTCTAATGCCTATTAAGGACATGCTGGGCCTGTATATTTGAGCTTGCTAGATATGTAACAGCTGAACACCTTCAATTTTGGCCCCAGGAAGGAAATCTCTGTATTCAAGCCTATATCCTCTCCCAAGTAGACATGTATACTGGAGAGAAGGGTAGAAAACTTGCCTACATATAAAGGATATTCCCACTGTGAGGTCCAGCAGGGTCTGTTAGAATAAAGAGAATAGCAGTCTCAGCTATATAGTTAAACTTCTCCTCCTGAGAGCAAGAATCGCCTTGGGAGTGTCAGCCCTAGTTATTTAAGACCAGAATTTTAAAATACTCAGTAATTAAGTAGACCAAGACTCAGCACCTAAAGAGCTCCATCAGGCAACTTGAACAAGTGGTTTCCTTAGCAGAGATGGTTTCACAGAACCATGGAGGACTAGATTTTAATTGTGAAGGAAGTACATTTGTTGTGCTGCCTTAGGTGAAAAACGTTTCTATGCCAAGAACTCATGAGTTTATGGGAAATATAGATATGGCTCAGAAAAACTTCAGCTGTAAGGGCAAAGGAATGAGCGGAGGCTTCTGCTTGGTACCAGTCTCCTTTTTTCTTGGTCCCCATGGCTTACCTCTCTTTTTCCAGCCACAGCCGGGCCCAGTCTTTTACTATTCATTGGCATCCCAATCAACCCCACATTTTACATTGTTGACTGATGTACATTAAAGTAGAACCACCTCTGCTAAAATGAGAGCCCTGCAGGCTTGGTAACAGCCTGTGCTCAGCACAACTCAGGGACTGGAGTCAGAAGATGGAGAGCCAGTGGGGTTGCAGTGGCTAAGGACGCTCCATCCTGAACCCATTTCTGATTTTAGTAGGCTTTGTCCCCTGACTTAAATTCTTGAAAGATAAGCTCCAGACAACCTGTTTCCTTCCCCCAAAATGGCGTAACTTGTGAAATGATTAGCTGCTGGCTCAGGCTTTTGTAACTTGTAACTTGTTGTATGCAGGGGGAGTTTCTCATATAGCTGCAAATTCCACCGAAAAATTAAGTAATTGTGGTTTTTGCCTATAAAAATCCTTCCCTCAACCTCTCCTTTCAGTGGTATGCCTTTGATTTGACTTTAAGACTGCCACCCAGCTAGCAGTTTTAATAAATGTATCTAATTATAATCTGGATTGAGTCTGTGGTCCTTTCCTGGTGATCTCAAACTTCTTAACAGCCCAGCATGAACTCCAAGGTCTTAATCCTTGTGTGGCAAGCCTTTCTGTAGCAAAATTCTTGAAAATGATTTCAGTTTTTCCTGGCCCCCACAGTCTGGTTTTACTTTTGTTTTGGAGTCGCAGTTGTAAAGACAGGGTCAGAACCTGGCTGGTTCAAAACATGATCTGGGTTACCTGAAGCTAACCTTCAACTACTGATATTGCTTCTACCTTCCAAGTACTGATATATATGCTTATGCCACTGTGTCCAGAGATTGTTGAATTTGAAACTATTCTTATGGTTCCCCAAGGGATTTTTAGTCCCTTAAATTTCTATACCTGTTAGGAGGACTTAAGGATTTTTAATTTATTTTTTGAGTTTTTGAATCAGGGTTTCTTTGTGTAGCCCTGGCTGTCCTGGAACTCACTCTGCAGACCAGGCTGGCCTCACACTCAAGAGTTCACCTGCCTGTACCTCCCCAGTGCTTGGATTAAAGACATGCACCACCACCCTACAGGAAGACTAGTTTTAAATGTGGGCAATAATCTATAGAAATTTACTGTGTGTGTGTGTGTGTGTGTGTGTGTGTGTGTGATATACTTTTGGATTTATTAGGGAAAATATCTTAATATTTTAAGACAAACTAAAAACCTTAAATTAATCTATGTTTTTAAAATAATACAAGTAATCTGAGGGAAGCATTTATTAAGGGCTAGATAACTTAAATTGTATATATTTATTTGGTTTTGAATCTAGAATTTAACCTAAGGCCTCTTGCATAGCAGGCAGTCATTACAAACTGAGCTGTAACGGGGCAGAGACCCCAAGCTCCAGTACTCATTAAAAACAGATCCGCGTTTGAGAGTCTTAAGCCAGCCATCAAATGCTCAGAGACAGTTTTCAAAGAGCTACCCCAACTACCTTCCGTGGAGTTTGCTTGCTTGTTTGCTTGCTTACTTGTTTGTTTTAGGGTTTCTCTATATAGCTCTGGCTACACTCTGGAATTCACTCTGTAGACCAGCAGAGAAACAGTTCTCAGAGAGCAACTCCAACTGCTTTCTGCAGGAAGCAAGCTTGCTTGCTCTCTCCCCTCTCTCCCCTCCCCTCCCCATCCCCTTCCTCCCCACCATATCTGTCTGTTGATCTATCTATCAATTGATCAATTGATCAATTGAAACAGAGTTTTTCCGTGTAGTAGTCCTGGCTGTCCTAGAATTCACTCTGTAGACTACACTGGACTTGAACTCAGATACACTTGTCTCTGCCTCCCAAGTGCTGGAATTAAAGGCATGTGCCACCATACCTGGCTTCTGCATGGAAGCTTTTAAAGGCAAAACACATGCATTGGTTGGCAGCTACAGATGTATATAAGTTTATAAGTCTGGGAGGCAGGGGAGGCCAGGGTAAGCTCTTAAGTCAGACCTTACCTGGCTGCAGCAGACACAAGATGGGTAAACCTTGGCCCTATCACACAAGACCAAAACTTATTTATTTTCATTCTCTCCGTCTCCCCCTCTTCTCTTTCTTCCTTCTTTGCACCCTCCTCCTCCCACTCTCTCTCTCAAGGTGTGCCTTACTATGTAGCCCTAGCTGGCCTGGAATTCATTGTGTGTAGACAAAGCTGGCCTCAAACTTAAAGATCTACCTGTCTCTGGAGTGTCTAGGATTAAAGGCTTCTGGTACCATAGCTGACCAAAATTCCCTCCCTCCTCCCCTCCCTTCATAATTTTCTTTCTCAACAAAGAAACATTCTCTTTTTTCTCTCTTTTAATTTCTACTTATTTGTGTGTGTGGGGGGGAGTGGTATATGCGCGCGCGCACACACACACACACACACACACGCGCGCACACACACGCACACAGGAAGAGATCTGAGAGGTATCAGATTACCTGGAGTTACAGGCATTTGTGAGCTACCTGACGTAGGTGCTAAGAATCAAACTCAGGTCCTCTACAAGAGGAGTATATGCTCTTAACCACTGAGCCATGTCTCCAGTCCCATAAAAGTTTTTTTTTGTTTGTTTCTTTTTTTTGGTTTGGTTTTTCGAGACAGGGTTTCTCTGAGTAGCCCTGGCTGTCCTGGAACTCACTCTGTAGACCAGGCTGGCCTCGAACTCTCGAACTCAGAAATCTGCCTGCCTCTGCCTCCCAAGTACTGGGATTAAAGGCATGAGCCACCACCGCCCGGCCCCATAAAAGTTTTTTAAATTGATGTTGATTCTACATCTTTTCTTTCAGAATTTTTCATTCCATCTGAGCACTTAGGAAGTAGAAACAGGAGTATCATTGCACAGACAAATAAAGCATACAGCTTTCTAAAAACAAAACAAAACTTTGCCATGTATGATGGTGCATGCTTTTAATCCCAGCACTCAGGAGGTAGAGGCAGGTGAATCTCTGTGAGTTTAAAGCCAGTCTGGTCTACATAGAGTTCCAGGACAGCCAGAACTACATAGTGAGACCCTTTCTTGAAAGAAAAAAAAAAAAACTAAGAAAAGGTGAAATCATATAAAATTTCAACCTAAATATTTTTTGAGGATACCAAACAATTGTGACATCTCGTAGTTGTACCCTTCTAGATTCGTAATTTACCATTACTTCCGTTATTAGTAGCCCAACTCAGGACTAAATTCAAATTAGCAACAATTTTTTTTGTTGTTTCTTTGTATTTTTGAGACAGGGTTTCTCTGTGTAGCCCTGGCTGTCCTTGAACTTAGTCTATAGACCAGGCTGGCTTCAAACTCAAGATACCATTGCCTCTGCCTCCTAAATGCTGGGATAAATGTGTATGCCACCACCATCTAGTAAACTGTTTTCTTTTTAACAAAAATGCCTTAATCAAATTAGCTAAGTTTGTTGTAACTGCTTAATTGTATAGTATGTCTATATAAGTCATTGGTAGATAGAGGCAGAACTATGTGAGACCATGTCAAACAACAAAACAGATACAGACAGTAAAAAGCTGGGTGTAGTGGTACCCACCTTTAATCCCAACTCTAGAGAGGAAGAAGGCAGGTGCATCTCTTGAGTTTAAATCCAGTCTTGTCTATATAGTAAGTTCTTGGACAACCATGGGTACACAGCGATACTCTGTTTTTTAAAGCCAAAACAAACAAAAAATTGGAAAGACCACTGGTGTTCTCTAAGAGCCAGAGCAACCCTGAGGTGATCATTGAATGTCTGCCTGAGTCTTTGGGACCTTCCCTTTTGGCCTTTTATACCCAGAAAATGCTAGGGATTTATTTACATTTGACTTTTGTTCCTGAATCTTCTCCTAACATTAGAAAAAAGCCCCAAAGACTCAGGTGCTTTGTAGGCTTGAGTATTTTATAGCTCCTAGAAGTAGCCCAAAAGGACTTTAATGATTGTGACATGTGAAGACAAGAATAGGATGCCCAGGCCACAGACTAAGCCATTAACTGACAGGCCAATAACTTGATGGCCACACTCCAGTCAGCTAGACCTGTCCCTTCAACTGACCATGTCAAGTCTGTAACGCAAAAATTGGTGAAAATGGAGAGGCCTCCCTCCATTAGAAAAGGACCAGCATGCTTATTGTAAATAAAAGAACATCCAGAGAAATGAATTTCCTGGAGGTTCCAAGCCAAAGAAGGTACTTCTGGGCTGCAGGGAAAATTAACAGTGAATCAAAATGACAGGTTGGGCTCTACTCTCTGAGAGCTATTGGATAGCATTAGTGGGGGGCCACCTACTAGTTTCTAGTGGTTACTAGGGTAGATGTCTGTTTTAAGAACTCACAGACCAGTTGCAAACAAAGATGCCAGTTTAGGAGGTCAATAGTGTGGTCAAGGACTATCACCCCACTCTAGTGACAATATGTTTCACAGACATTTGATCACTCCTTCATGGCAGTCCTGCGGTGCTTTGCCCATACTAAGATTACAACACCTATGAGAATTGAACATCTCCATCACCTTTACACCTCTGGAGACTTAAATCTCATTTGTACCTGCTTTTGAACTCAACTTTCCTATGTCTGAAAAATATCTCCTAGCCTTTCTAGAGCCCATAATGGGAGCAACCCCTGATCCCAAGAACTTGCTTTAGGATCTACAACAGTTCTGTCAAGTTTATAGGAAGGAACAAACCTTCTGAGCCTGGCAGCCCACCACCTACTTGTCATGGTAAGTCTCTTGGCTACAGCCACAATGATCAGATTGTGTCTGACAGTATTCTATGAGTCAAAGGCTAGGTTTAGGGATTGCTCTTCATATCAAGGTTGTTAGAGTCAGACGTCCTCACTCCCATGCAGGTGGCCTGGGACACATCCTTCTTGTCAGTCCACAGCCCTGTTGATCCAGGCTCTCTGGTACATAAATAATCATATTGAGAGAATCCAACTCTCCCTAAGCTGTGGACTCTGCTTGGCCTTCCTCCCAACAGACCATCAGGTCCTGTACCTAGAGGAAACCACCTTCTCCATTACCCTGGCAGCAGTGAGCCAGCTCATACTTGCTTTTGAGTAGACAGATCCATTGTCTGGCCAGATGAGCCAGTTGGTCTGGACATGATTACCCCAAGGGTTTAGAAATTCCTTGGCATTATTAGAAGTGTGGGAAGCGAGTGTGGCGGCTAGTTCAAATGGCGCCTGGGACGGCTGCCAAGTTTTATCACTAGCACTTGACTTCCTTGAACACCCCCAGAGAGCCATGTTCGCAGTAGATACTGTGCAGACTCGCTGCAACGTGCCATCAGGCCATCTGACATGGAATGTCAAAATCCAATTGAGAGTGCCTACTTGGCCGGCTCTGAATGGTGCAAGCACAAAGATTTAATGGTGGTAGAGGAGAGGCTCGAGGGCTTTTGCTTAACGGAAGGGTTCCTGAATCAACGGCTTCGAGAAGAGCTCCATGTGTCGCTGTTTCTTTCCGAGGATCGGAGTGGACAGCGACAGAGAAGCCCTCTAAAAGGACTTAATGCAGTGGTTTTCAGCCTCTTAATGCTACAAACCTTTAACACAGTTCCTCATGTTGTGGTGGCACACCCCCAACCATAAAATTATTTTTGTTGCTACTTCATAACTGTAACTTCACTACTGCTTTGCATCATAATATAAATATCTGATATTCAGAATATTTGATATATAATCCCTGTGAAAGGATCATCCTCTCCAACCCCCAACTGTCATGATCCACAAGTTGAGAACCACTAACTTCTGGGTATCTTATCCTAATTCAACTTTGCTCCAACACGTGGATGACCTTCAGCTGGCCTCTGACTCCACTAGCTGCTTGAAGATACCAAGGACCTACTCAAGTAACTCCAGACACTGGGATAATGTCTCAAAGGAACAGCCTCAACTTTGTAAAATGGAGGTCTCCTTTCTGGGCTATGAGCTCACCCCAGGTAAAAGAACCTTCATTGCCTCTCAAAAGGCAGCTCTCCTCTGGATCTTAGACCATGAAGAGGTATGTGAATTCTTGGGAGCAGGAGGATATTGTCAGGTATGAGTTCCAGGATTTGCTAAAATAGCCCATTCCCCCTATTCAACCATGGTGGGTTCCAGCTCTTCAATTAGACAAAGGTAGAGGAATGGGCTTTCCAAGATTTAATGTGGGCCCTAACCCCAAGCTTTGGCTTGATCTGATGTCATTAAGCCATTCCATGTTTTCATTTTTGAAGTCCATTACAAAGGCTATCTTGACTCAGACACTGGACCCTAGTAGAGACCCATGGCATACCTAGCCAAGCATCTGGACCCAGTGACCTCACAATAGCCTCCATGTGTGCCTTAGCCATGTCTTGGGGGTTCTATTCCTGTGAAGAGATGACACCATGACCACAATAGCTCTTATAAAGGAAAACATTTCATTGGGGCTGGCTTACAAGTTTAGAAGTTTAGTCCCCATTATTGTCGTGGCAAGAAGCATGGTGGCAAGCAGGCAGACATGGTGCTGGAGTCACTGAGAGTTTTGCAGGCAGCAGAAGGAAACTGCCATATTGGGCATAGCTTGAGAGCAAAGCCCATCCCTGCAATGACACACTTCCTCCAACAAGGTCACACCTCTTAATAGTACTACTCCCCATGGGCTACACATTCAAAAACATGAGTCTATGGGGTCCATTACCTGTTTAAACCATCACAAACCACAACCTTTATGTTGTTAAAAGAGGCTGATAAGCTCACCTTTCTCCGAGATCTGACCCTGATGGCCCCGAATGCTGCAGAGACCCTCCTGCTGGGGGCGGATGGCCTATGGATATCAAAGGTGTGCATCAGTATCACAGCTTGCTACAATGTCAGCTCCACTGCACCTTTACTACCACTCAGAGCCTCAACTCTGCCACACTGATGCCTGATGAACTGAGAGTCTGTCTCCATGACTACAAGGACCTAATGGTTTTTCCCAGGCCAGATTTCCAGGATTGTCCCTTGCCAAGGCAGACATTGACCTCTTCACAGATAAATGCAGTCTTCTTCACAGAATCCAGAGGTCTAAGACAGTTGTTCCAAAATGCAGAATTGTGCTCTACTAGCCTCTGCTCTGGGGAAGGGATAGGTAGGTAAACATCTATACAAATAGCAGGTATGCCTTTGCCACCCTTGAATGTTCATGCCATGATTTACCAAGAAAGGAGACCTCTTATTACTGAATTCAAAACAAAACAAAACAAAAAAAACCTTTAAAGATGAGCAAAACATGGTGCAGAGGCAGGTGGATTTTTTTCGAGACAGGATAGCCCTGGGTGTTTTGGAGCTCAATCTGTAGACCAGGCTGGTTCAGACTCACAGAGAGATGCCTATCTCTGCCTCCTGAGTGCTAGGATTAAAGGCATACACTGGAGGCCTTTGTTTAACTGAGATTCCCTCCGCTCAGATGACAGTAGCTTATGTCAAGTTGGAACCCAATATGGAATGAAAAGTACCCCAGGTCCACCTGAGATGAGAGGTTGACTTCACTGAGATGAAGCATCCTCACGCAGGATATGAATGTCTATGGGTATTTGTAGAAATCTTCAGGATGAGTGAAAGCTTTGCTATACTTAGGAAGAAACTGCCCTGATGGTAGTCAAGAGTCTTACATGTTCTTAATGAATTCAAGATGCATCTGCCATTGACTCAGATAATGGACATACCCACTATATGACCTCAGAGAATTAATTTGGGTTTTTTGAGGCAGAGTTTCTCTGAGTAGCCCTGGCTGACCTGGAGCTATGTAGGCCAGGCTGGCCCTGAGCTCAGAAAAGCCTGCCTTTGTCTCTTGAGTGCTGGGAATAAAGATGATCTGCCTGCCCGATAATTTATTTAACTCCCATTATGTCTGATTATTCATGTTCTTCTACGCCGGTGTATGTCTACACAGGCCAAAAGAAACCTGTCTTATGTATCCTCTCAGGCCACTCACCACCAAATGACTATGGCAGGATTAGCTGCTCTAAACATCACCTAGGTAAAGGAGAGATAGGCTTGTCACAGATGAGTCAACATAGTTGCTGTTATCAAACATCTCCAGCTTCCCAAAGACATCCATGCCCAGGTGGACACCCTTGCAAAAATGGCTCTCCTAAACCAATAATGTCTAGATTCAGTTTTTATTTCTCAAGGCGTATACCTGGCTCTGGGAGAGTCCTATTGTTCCTATGCTAATCAATCAGTTATTATAAAAGAAACCAGGGGCTAGAAAGATGGCTTAAGGATTAAGAGCACTGGCTGTTCTTCTAGAAGACCTGGCTTCAATTCCCAGCACCCACATGGCAGCTCACAACTGTCCGTAAATAAAGTTCCAGAGGGATTGGCATTCTTGCACACACATGCAGACAGAGCGCCAATGCACATAAAAACAAATCTTTTTAAAAACTAGTAAAAGAAACCCTACACAACCTAGAGGCAATCTGGACCAAAGACAAAAAGAATATGAGTCCAATAGTTTCTGGTACCATAAAATGTTGTGGGCTCTCAGGCTCATGAGCCTACTCATTGACCTCGCAGGGGCATGACTGCTTGTCTTCCTAAGGCTCAGAGTGAAACCTTACAAAATCAACTGCTGTCAATGGTCTGTAAAACAAAGGGTACCTCAGTTAAGCTAATGAATCTAAGAATCCACTATTACTCCTTTAATAAAAACCATAGACTTGGAAGTAACTAGAATAAAGTGGGGGAATGAAGTGGTCCAGAAGGGGTCAAGTTGTCCAAACCCCACAATTCTCCACTCGAACCATATTTTGCTTTGCAGAACCGAAGGTTTGTCCTTGTGAGAAATGCTTATAAGATGACTAACAGATTAGTGTTGTTCTTTTCTTGAAATGATGCTTATAAAACAAAACCAAAAAGTCAAGGCTGGATTAATAGCTCAGCAGTTAAGGGCATTTATTGCTCTTTCAGAGGACCCAGGTTCAATTCCCAGCATCCACATGTTCACAATTGTCTGTAATTCCAGTTCCAAGAGATTCAATGCTTTCTCCATGAGTACTAGGCACACACAGGACACATATACACATATGCAGGCAAAGCTACCAAATACGTTGAGAGAGAGAGGGAGAGAGAGAGAGAGAGAGAGAGAGAGAGAGAGAGAGAGAGAGAGAGAGAGAGAGAGAGCGAGCTAGCTCCCAGCCTACACCTGGTATTATGTACTTGTGGTTTTTTGGCTTTATAAATCCTAAAGTCAAGAGTTCTTTGTGATGGAAGCTTGCTCTTGGTCACTGACTTGAATAAAAAAAGAGTCAGTCAGAGGACCTGGGTTTGATTACCAGCACCCACATGAAAGTTCACAAACACCTATTAATTAACTTCAGTTCCATGGGATCTGAAGTCCTCTTCTGACCCTTGTAAGCACCAGATATGTACATGGTGCACATAAATCATGCAGCCAAAAAATAATGCACATAAAATAGTATATACAGCTGTTAAATTTTACTTGATGCATTTGAAGAGAAATTTCAGCCCAATTTTGTAAAAAAGTATGTGTGTGTACTTGTGTCCACATGCTCTTGGAGGACAGGTGATAGTGGTGTGATGTGGGTTCTCTTAAGCACTGAGCCACCTTTCCAGTCCCAACCCTAAATTTTAACACAAGGATGTAGCAGGATATTTATTCTGCTACATTGTATTCGCAGTGGAGCTCGGCAATTAGGCAGAAAAAGAGGAAGGGGAGGGGAGAAAGAGAAAGGAGTGGAGGAGGCTAGCAGCCATAGAGAACCACTGATGGGTAGAAAGCTGTCCTGGGTAGCAACTTCTATCAAAGGATTAGATATTGGGTAACAACTTCTAGTTGTGTGGGCATCTTGTTGATTGAGCATTTCTAAATATATAAATCCTTTAGATAATCATTAAGCTTTAAGAGTCTTTATTCTACTGGGTACTGAGAGGATGGCAGATATTGTCTGGTGTCCAGCTGAGCTTTGTGGATGCAGCGTGGTGGATTGGTAGGCATCCCCCACGCTAGCATATCATGGTTGCCAAGGCCTGTGCATCTAGCTAGCCAAAGCCCCAGAGTCGAGGACACAGCAGGAACATGGCGACTGCCCGGGAACAAGCTGGAATGGGTGCCATTTTCTAAATATCACCCATTACAGAAGGACGTCACAAATTACCAAAAAGTATTTTTGGAGCCAGTGTGGCAGCACAATGCATAAAAGTGCTGTGGCAGAATGGCCCCCATAAGCTCATATTTCAATGTTTGGTTCTTGGTTGGTATATTGCTAAGGATTAGGCGTTGCCCTGTTGGAGGTGTGTCATGGGGGTAGACTGCAAGCCCCGTTTTAGCTGGCTCTCTACCTTCGTCTTGAAGATGAGGTGTAAGCTCTCAGCTACTGCTCCAATACCATGCCTGCCTGCTGCCACACTCCCTGGCACAGTGATGAACTCACCCTCTGAAACTGAGCAACCTTCTGATCCCCCCAATTAAATGCTTTCTTTTAGTAGCTGCCTTGGTTATGGTGTTCCTTCCCAGCAATGAAACATTAATTGTACATACATGTAATGGCTCACACCTCCACACATATATACACAAATATTAAATTAACTTAAAAACAAAGTACTTCTTAGCTACAGGATGTTTTCCTGCTTCAAGTTATATCCTACTTCTAGTAGAATAATTCATGGAAATAAATGTAGTCATCAGAATATCAAAAGCTATATCCACAATTATAAATTTTCCACATTTAAGGTTGGCATGTTGAATTAGTTCTACACACTGCATGTAAGGAAACAAAGGATGTCAATGCAACATGTAAATTTCTTCATGTATCACTAAAATGGTCAAGAAAGGATTAAAATAATCTGGAGGGCAAATTAGAACTTTTTCTGAGACTTTTTTTCACATAACTATAGACAATAAACTGATACATTACTTTTAGAGTGCTTTTTAAGTTCCCTAAACTTTAACAATTAATTTCTTTTATTATTTGGTCATCATTTGTTCTAGTCTGGGAGCTCTCTAACCCTTTATTATAAAAGTGTCAAAGACAACTGATGTTATTTTTCTGCTTTGAATTTGTCTAAAATAGCAACCATAACCATAACTTGCTACAAAATTCTCCAATCTGAGTCTTGTACCCACTACATACAGTACCCAAAGGACAAAATTTAATGAAATCAAGAGAATTGTTAAGGAATCAGTTATATGTACTGATACTGTTGAAAGCTTAGTCATTTGATAGAAAACCACAAGGTGAAACAAAATGCTACAGCTTGGTTGGCAGAGTATTTTAGCATGTAGAACTTGATCTCTTGAATACCAGTGGTACATACTTGTAATCCCAGCATTTAGGAAGTAGAGGCAGAAATTCAAGGCCAGGCCAGAACACATGACATTGTGGGGTTTTTGTTTTTTAAGAAAAACCTGTTACTTGGGAAGCTAAGCTAGATAAATCTTGAGTTCGAGAACAGCCTGATCTCCATACAGCTAGGGATACATAGTTTTTGGGGACCCTGTCCCCAAAACAAAAAGAAAAATGTGATTGCTATGAAATGTCCCATTGTTTCTTAAAAAATTTCTAGTAACTTAATGTGTATGCATGTGCCACATGCTTTTGAGTGTCTGAGCAGTCTAGAGGTATCAGATCCCCTGGAACTGGAGTTAAGGCCATTTGTGTGTTCTGATTTGGTGGAAACAAACTCTGGGTCCTTTAAAGCAAGTGCTGTTAGTTGATGAGCAATCCCTCTAGCCCCTATTTAGAACTTTTAGGAGCCCTGCTTTATCACACTCTTGCTTACAAAGTTTAAGCTAAGAGTGGTTTAACATCAGACTCAGTAGCAAAATTCTGGCCGTTCACAGTTGAAGTAGCAACTCGCTGTCTCAAGATATGAACTATGTGTGTGAGTCAGGCTGTGGGGGTGCATACCTGTAGTCCCAGCAATACGGAAGCAGAAGCTGAAAGATCACAAATTTGAAGCTACACAAGGAGATTGTCTCAACCTTCCCTCATCAAAAATGAGTGTACAATAGACACACTGCTGTCATTCAGTTAACCACTGTATATACTAGCTCTACACTCACCCTTGCACAATAAAAAAAGGCCACATGCCATTTGGTCTCTTGATCTTTATTAAAAATCCTAAATTTTTAAGGTTCATAGCTTGGACAGAATCATCAATCTCTCCAATTCTGCTGTTTATAGAAAACCACACTGTGATGTTATTATCAGGTGTCTCTCATAGCCCTTCCTGGAGGGTTGCTTCTGTTCTGTAAGGTCACTGCATAACCATACAAAAGCCTCAAACACCAAGCAAACATGTTTTAAATTCTGAGGTAACAGCCTGTTAGGTCCATCCGTCCAACAAGTCTGCTAGATATTTCCAATACCTGATACAAAAATATTATAGAGAAAGTAGCACAGAGTACAGCCATGTGATTACAAAGACAGACAAGCACATGAAAAGGAAAGATGACAATTTTTATTGTTACAAAACAAAAATTTTAAACTTCAGTCATTTGAGTAATTGCAAGAGCAGACAAAGGGCTTAGTCCTCACACAGGCACCAAGTCAGGCACAGTAGGTAGCTACAAATCATGAGAGTTTCTTTCCTACCTACAACACTCATCCGTGCTTTGGAATTAGGCTAAAAACCTATCAAACCTAGCTAGTTCTCATGAATCTTGTTTTCTTTTAAGATGGGCTCTAGGTATTAACCCGGTAAGTAATAATTAGTCACTAAATCCTGGCCTGAGAGATCCATATTTCTCCTTTAAAACTAGTTAAGAAGTGTGTGCATTACTGAGATCCCAACATGTCCCTTAAAATGCAGACTTGCAGGCTCAGACCTCAGTTTCACCTAATGCATGTGGAAGAAATGAAGGTGAAGACCATCACCTGAGGAGGGCCAGAGCTCCATCCAGCTCCAGCAGATTCTTCCCCGGGCAGCAAATGGAGGTAGCAAGGACTCTGGCTGACATCTGAAGCACTAAGCTAATGTACCTAGCAAAGGGGAGCTTCAGGAAACACAAAAAGCCATTTCCTGTGCAGTCCACAAGCCTGAGGTTTCCAGGTCAAGATTTAAAGGGCACAGTGGCATATGTGAAAAGGCAGAAAAAGCAATACTGTTTCAGGCTACTTAAGAAATAAATCCGTGTTTTCTGCCTGTTCAGGCTTAGTGCCTATTTACTTTTTCCTTGCATTGGAGAACAAGCTTTCTATCTTTACCCCTCCCAGTACCTCCATGCCCTCATAATAATCCTTAGTAAACCACTTGGCTAGCATATTATTGTTTCAAGGAAGCATAGGATTAGAGGTATGTGAGAAGTATATTTATTGAAGGGAAGACTCATTAAGTTCTAGGATTCTAAAAGTTAAGAATATCCTAGAACAAAACCCATCAAGTATCAAATCTACCCTAACTGAATTCTGGCAATAAGTTGGTTGAAATGCAATTGACTAAAATACTACTAGAAAGTAAACACTTTCTATTCTGCATACTACAGAATCTAATCAATTGTTAAATTTAAACCATTAAGTTATGAGTTGTGCATATGTAATTATACTTATTTACCAAGTTGCTGCTGTGGCAAGATCTCTTAAGAAACATGATCATGATTAGATGGCATTTGTTACAATCACTGAAAAATGAGCTGGAAGAAATAAATACAGTATTTGGAGATAATCCCCAAAATACAATTGGCTGCTATCTACTTTACATATAGGTCTGTGAGAGGATTAATTGAACAGTTTATTCTAATAAGGTAGGCCAACAATGAATATAACATCTAATCATTCTACAGTCAGTTATAGTACTGTAACTGGAATTTTCACAAATGTTCTAAAAGTTGGAAGTTGCCTAACATTAAAAGCTACAGCTTTGTCCCTTGATTATCTAAATCTCTACCCAAAGCAATGAAGTCATCATTCAATGAAGCAGCAATCAGTGAGCAAAGGTGCTAGAGTGCTGTCATGTGTAAACCGTCAGCCAAGATCATGGAGGAATTACTAGTATTCCTGGAGATGGCCAAGGGAGTTTGGGTGACTTTTTTTCCGAAATGTTCATCATGGATTCCTAAGTTGTAAAACTGTATCTGGTTGGAAGTCTAAGCCAAAATATTTGCAGCACTTCAACTGATGACAGGAATTGTCCAGCCAAACTTTCAAAGTCCCACAAAGAGGGTCTAGTGGTTTCAGAAATAGCAGACAAACATGAACCTTGTTACAGAAAATAGCTTGTACTTCAGTTTACAATTTTTGTACACACAATTACCATGTATTTCAAGATTTTTAATCACTTACAAATTGCTTTGTCATTAAATTTCAGCCAGTATACACTCAGTTCAATTTCTTATGGTTTGGTTTTATATATGCCCCCCAAAATGGACAGCAAATTATGTATGAACAACAAAAAAATGTCATGCTTCTTCCACAGACAGTAAGGAAGAGATGACAATTATGTTTTTAAATACCATCTCTTAAAAATCAATATATTTACTTGAAAGATTAAATAACAGCATAAAAGTCGTATGATGATCATTAATGTAAAATGGGGCAAACTAAATCATGATGCTAACATGCCTATGTTAAGTATAGCTGAAAACCATAAGATCTTTACACCCCAGAATGTGGAGCTATCCTCTTTTGCACTGTCAACCGCATAAACAGTTCATACTTGCAGAAGGCAGAATGATAACACAAACTGTATTGCTCTTTAAAAACCCATCATCTGCATACATTTCATGTTTACTTCAGACATTTTATCTCCTTATTGAAATGATAATCTGATATATAACCACTGCTTTAAAACGGATGGGTCTAAATGGAGACACATACTCTTTCAATCTTCAAAGTCCCTAAGAATGTATGGTGTTGATTAATCCTGTTGATGTGATAGAATTCCAATGAAAACTTTTTAGAATTACCTTTGTCCTTATATTACCATGTAGAGGTAGGCCTTTCACAGGTGCTGGCCAAGTTGCTTCACTTAAGAACCTTGGCAACATGCACACAACATTCTCAACAGTGTTAAGTGTTAATAGTGGACATAACTTGTTTTTAAAGATATGTTTAATTTCAAAAGGGAAATCTTTGGAAATAATTTCAGTGACTCAAAGGTTCTAAAGATTCATTAAGACCCAAGCATTTGCTAATATTTTTCCTTATTAGCATGGAAATATAAGAAGTATTTTGTTCTCATTAGAGCTTCCATATAGCACAGAAAAATAAAAGCCCAGATATCTGCAGATATCCAGATATCCTAAATTTTCAATTTCATGCAATTTAATAGCCATAGGTGTAGTTCAAAGGAGCTGTAGGAACTACCTTAGCCCTGTCTCTGCAGTTGGCATTTCACTGTATTTTGTTTTGTGACTGGAAATACAGTTGGCTAGGCTTTAATTTTCTGCAGAACAAGATTACAGGGATGGGCCATACCATTAAATATATCATTAGAACATATCTTAGGAATCATAACATAAAAGAGGCCAAATCTCACACATGGAAGCACACACTCTACATAAAAGAGATCTCTGACAAACCTCTTCCACTTCCCATTCATTCTCACGAAAAATTTCAGGCATGATAGCTGTAGTAGAAAGTCACCCTTTGAGCTGAAACCACCACACCACAATGCTGCACTGTGGTTCTTCCAAATCATGGTTAGCAAATTCCAGTTTATAGTTAAGAAATAATTGAGATAAAAACCTATTCTGTGCTTGATTCTATTTATTCCTGTTCATGTTAGTGTGAGCAGTTTTAAATATGTTCATTTAGTCACGGGACTGAGAAATTGCATGAAGCAGTGAGGCTCTTCATCCTTCAATGTTACTGACAATGTGATTAACATGGAACTGATAAGGTTTCATACTGGATGCATGCAGCAACTAGAGAAATGAAAGGGTGTTTGTTTGCCAGTCTCAACATGCTTTTACTGTGAATTCCATTAATGTAACAACCTAATGGAGTTGTCTGTAGGGATATAGTTTCATTAAGCTTTACTTATAAAGTGGATAGTAATGCTGTTTTTTTTTTTTAAATTTCCAAACAACTTAACTGTGTTTAAGAAATACTAAAATATAAATTGGCAGAAAATAACCAATAGACCTAGTTAGTAAAGCAGTGTTACACTTGCATAAAGGTGCTTACGTATGCATTAACCATCAATACAAGGGGTCAAACAAAAGCTTTCCTTTAGTACAAACTTGAGCAGTGTTTGTAAATGCTTCATTTAAAGTGAGTGGGTAGGGAGAGTTTAGAAAAATCCAAGTAATAAAGTGTATTCAATTACTTGGCAGTTAAAAAGCTAATGCAACAATGTTACATTAAGATAAAAAACAGTATTCAAAAGCAATTCAAATACCGAAAGGGTTTCAAATTGAATATTTTATTAACATGGTAGTTGTCTTTTTAACATGTGCACACACACTCGCACACTCAGAATGATCTGCCTGGGGGAAAAAAGACTAACTATGCCTAAAGGGAAAATGAAAAATAAAAAAATTCCTGTAGGTTTTCATTATTGTAGGCAATTATGTCCACATCACTTACAAAGCTATTGCCAAATCTGTCCAAGGAAGCGAAGTTTGAAAGGGGGGCAAAATTTTGGGAAAATTCAACAGTGGCATAGCAGAGCTCTCAATATGAGAAAGCTGACATAATGTGGACTTTTGCTGTGAATTTTCTTTGCAAAATATGGGGAGGTTTGTCAATGGGCAGAAAGTAAGAGAAGGTGGTGTGAAGTAGGCTTTTGCAGTCAATTTTCCTCACAGTATTGTGCAGGGTCATCAAGGAAATGCTTAGTCTTTCTCTGGAACCAGTTTCAGAACTTTTCCAATTGCAATGGTCTTACCTAGAAATGAAATTTTGAGGAAAAAAAAATGTCTTTTCAGTAGTTAACAAGTTTATGTAATGTATTAAGATTATTAACCAAAAGAAAATTTTGTGATTGTGCAAATTCCTGATTTAATACCTTTGTTCACATTTGGTTAGGTCATTTTAAAAGAGTCTTACTAGGAAGTAAAGTAGCCTACCACAACAGAATAACACTTGATGATAAAATTAATAAATTACAGTATATTAAAAAACATGGCTAAACTTAAAAGAAAACAGAAAAGGCCACATATATCTATATAGCAACAAAAAAAAAACCCTATCCCTACGTGATTATAAAGATAGAGCATGTGGCTCCGTGAAAACATTCTCCAGAAGCGTATCTGTGAACTAAAGGGGATAAAAGTACAAACCCACATTCATGGTTCATGATCTAGAACTCATGAAAAGCCTAAACACTTATCTTCCTGCATCCTTACTTTCTCTTCTTCTTCCTGTTAAATTTTGCCAGGCTTTCTAGACACAGGGCAAAATTATTTAGAACTAGGCACATGGCAAATACCTATAACTCTAGCACTTGGAATCTTGAGTTCAAGGCTAGCTGGATGAGACCTTTTTTTGTTTTAAGGATGCCTCAAAAACAAACAAGCAAGCAAAAACCTGTTAAAATATTAAATATAAAAATGTCACTATCAACAAGTGTAGAAGATAAAGTGTTTACAGTGAAGCCATGACCTAGTCAAGCTTTTGGGAAAAAAGTAACAGAGTTTTATACTGTATTCTCTACCCACAGTTTAATATTGGAAAGTACCATGTTAAGTGGTTATCTGTATTTTCTGTTTAACTACAGAGCTTTATGTAGTTTCCTAGTTGCCAGACATGGGGATTCACACTTGTAATCCCAGCACTCAGGAAGCCAAGGCAGCAGGACTACAATGAGTTGGAGGCTAGCATAGGCTCCACTACTGACATCCTGCTTCAAAACAACACATGGTACTGGGGGGTGCTGGGGATACATCGTGGCCTATGTAGTGCTGCCGGCATGTGTCTAGCACTTGCAAAGCAGAGGCAGGAAGATCAGAAGTTCAGGGTCATGAGATCATCAGAGAGCACACAGTAAGTTTGAGGACAGCTTGGACTACTTGAGACCTCATTTAAAAAAACAAAGTTTTAGAAACATAAGACAACAAAGAAATGTTCTTCATTTTCATATCAAGGAATTTTTGGACCATTAGAAGAAAATTACAGCTATTCTGCATCAATCAAAGGTATACAGAAATGGATGCCCTCCAGAATGTGAATTACATATTTAAAAAAAAAAAAAAATCAAGCCACATAACCCTTGTATTCTTCATATTTACTATAAAAGTCTTCATTATAGAAATGTCTTAGTAAATTTAATTTTTTCCAACTATTACAAAATATTAAAACTTTTCTACATAGAACATTACTGGTAGTGTATGGCAAGTCTGTTGTTTATTCAAGAACAGAACATAAAACTGGGTTTTCTTTGAATCTACTGCAATAAGAACAGTACTTGATTACTAAAGCCTGACATCAGAGACACTGAAAAACTCTTACCCTCATCTCTTAAGGTAAAACGTCCCATCTGAGGGAAGTCCTTAAAGGTCTCCAGGCAGATGGTTCCAGCTGTCCTTAAACGAGCAATGCATACTTGATCTTGTTTTACAAAACGGGGTCGAGTTTTACTTTTTTCTCCTGATTTTTTGTCTACCAAGCAGATTAAGGCCTAGCCAAGAAAAGAGGATAAGAAAAAAATTAAAATGTTAGTAACACTAAAACTATAAATAAATGTAACCTGGGCATGGGAATACCTGTAACCCTAATACTTGAGAAGCCAAAGCAGGAGGATGATGAGTTCCAAGCCAGCCTAAGCTACATAGTCGGACCCTGTCTCAAAATAACAAAAACAAAAGACAGCATGCTAGCTTTTCAGGTAAAAGCACTTGCCACATAAATCTCTTGACCTGAGTTTGGTCCCCAAAGTGGAAGAAGACAAATGACTCCAAAAAGTTGTCCTCTAACCTTTACACATGTACCACCAAAACCCCTCCTCCCAGAGTGGAAAAAAATAACTGCATCAATATTGCTAGTCAGAAGTTATCAGAACACAACATTCTTAAAATTCAAATAAATAACAAAACTCACTGTTATTTCGACTTCCTCAATACAGGTATGAATATGCAGCACCGCATTATACCCTGGGCAGATGATGGACTTGTGCTCTATAATCACTATCTGTCAAATTAAAAACAAAACAAAATCCTCATAACTTTATCTTCAATGTTCTAAAGGCATAATATCCCAAGAAGTAACTTTCCTTTACTGTACTGTACCTTACTTTGTTGACAGGATAATTCAAGTTGTCCAACCTCAGCTCTACCATAACCACTGTCCTGTATGTAAACAGGCAAGAGCCTGGCTGATGTCACTTCAAAAGGCAGACTCTTTCTAAGCAGCCTTCACTGTGTATCACCCATGTACCTAGATGTGATCCTCCCATAGCTTGTCCATTTCTCAATACTCAAGGCACAGTCAGTAAGCACTACAATGTATTTGGCATTCAAAAACAAACTTTTTGTGGGAAAGGATTAAGATTTGAGTTTATGTGTGTAAGTCTTGCCTGCATGTTTTGTCTGTGCACCACTTAGTGCATGAGAAGGTTAGAAAAGGGTGCTGGATCCCATGGAATTGGAATCATAGGCAGTTCTAACCTGTAGGTACTTGGAGCAAGAACTCTTAACCACCGAGCCATCTCCCTAGCTCCAGTTTAACAGTACTCAAAAAGCTCTGTTAATGGTACCACTCATTTGTTCTTCCTCTCTCAAGATCAGGTTAAACAAAAGTGTGACCCAAGTCTGAAAACAAACTGGCTCTGAATGAGCTTACAACTATGCTGTAGTCAAATCAAGGAAATTTTAAGCTAAACATTTATTGGTGATATATCAGGTCTGCCAAAAATAAAATGAAATTTACAAACAAAAACAAAACACCTGGTAAATTCTTACAGCATCTTGAAACTTTGAGATACTATAGTTGTAATGTACAAATGAGTTCCTCTGATACTGGTCATGTGGCATGTCACAAATACTCAGGACAAAGGCATTGAAATTAAGTTCTAACAACCATGAAGATGACTGCAGTAACTTCTTTACCTGGGCATCAAATGTGCGTCCAGAATGACAAAGATTATTGAGATCACAAAGGATGAATCCTGGAAGAATCTCTTCCTCTTCAATTCCTTTCAGTCTGATTTTGAGGTTTTCACCTGGAGCTACAGAGTCCGTTTCTACATCATCAGAAAGTATTCCAAGAACTTCCACATTGTGCTTAAAAAGAAACCAAAGTTGGAGGTTTTCTGACACATGCACATTTTTCACAAGTCAAAATAAAAATATTTTACCCAAAAATAAAACTTTTGAGGAAAAGAAAGGGAGCAATCTCAGTGCCTTGAGCTCATCAGACAAGCACTCTGCCACCTGCTGCATGGTTGCAAATGTCACAACTTGTTATTTTTAAACATCTCATACTAACAACTTCTAAATTGAATACAGAACAAACTTCATTTTCAAAGTTAAAATACTGTGATGCTTAGTACTGTCAACTTGACAAGATCTGGAATCACTAAGAGGAAAATGTCCAGGCATATCTGGGAGGGACCAGCCCCTGGATATGCTTTAACAGAATTACCTTAAGTTAACTGATGTGGGAAGAACCATCTTTACTGTGCTGGGGTCATTCTCTGAACTGGGGACCTACACTACAACATGGAGAAGTGAGCTGGACACTAGTATTCACCCTTCTTTTCTTACTGATTGCAAATGAATTGTGATCAATGGCTTCAAAATTCTATGGCCTTGATTTTCCTGCCATGAGGGACTGTAACCTTTAACTAAGAGCTGAAATAAAGCCTTGATCTCTTGAGTTGCTTTGCTCAGCTCCCCAAATTTATTTATTTTATACATTTGTGTTTTACCTGAATGTATTTATGCGCCCCACATGTGTGCCTGATGCCCTCAAAGGTCAGAAGTGATAACATCAAGATGCCCTAGAACCACTGTGTCCCTGTTGTGAACTGAACCTGGTTGTCAGCGAGAGCAATAAGTACTCCTTAACCACTAAGCCATCTCTCCAGCCTCATTGCTTTGTTAGAAAATTACTTTTATTTATTTATAAGTGTGTGCTCATCTCTGTGTGTAGAATGTCACGTATGCAATGTCTATGGAGGGCATCCAGAAGAGGGCATAGGATCTCCTAGAGCTGGAATTAGGAGGCCATCCTGAGCTGCTGATGAAACAAGTTCAGAGCCACCTCTCCAGCCTCTTTGAGTTGCTTTTCGTAGGGTATTTTTATCAGCCACAGGAAACTAAGACAAACATCAAATTTAATAACTGGATTTTTAACTCTTTTAAATCTAAGTTTCAGAATTCAAAAATTATTTCCTCACAGCAGGTCAATCCTCAATTAAGCATGTGTTTCTGAAAGTTATTTTGCCGGGCGGTGGTGGCGCACGCCTTTAATCCCAGCACTTGGGAGGCAGAGGCAGGTGGATTTCTGAGTTCGAGGCCAGCCTGGTCTACATAGTGAGTTCCAGGACAGCCAGGGCTACACAGAGAAACCCTGTCTCGAAAAACCGGAAAAAAAAAAAAAAAAAGAAAGTTATTTTAACAACTGAATTTTAAAAATGCATTGTGTGGGCTGGAAAGATGACACTGACACGGTATTAAGAGCATTTGCTGCTCTTCCAGAGGACACATTCATCAATTCCCAGCACCCAACTGGTAGCTCACAACTAATTATAATTCCACTTCTAGGAAAGCCAGGGCTCCATGGCTGCTGTGGGCACCAGGTGTACATGATACACAGATGTAGGCAACACATTCATATATACAAAATAAGAACCAGACAGCCATGTACTGCTATGGTCAGCTCATTATTGTTACTGACATCACTTTCTCTTTTGTTTCACCAATAGGCCATGGCCCTGCATGGGAAGGATGGAGGGGTGATACAGAAAATGGGACCACAGCATTACATGTATTAACAAAAGGTATTTACCTAGAAAGTACTAAAAACATCAATCTGTTTCTTGGTATAATTTTATAATACCTCAAAAGTAAAAATCATCAAATCTAGCTTTAAATTCACTAACAAGATCTGTTTTGTTTTGTTTTTTTCCCCGAGACAGGGTTTTTCTTTGCAGCCTTGGCTGTCCTGGAGCTCACTTTGTAGACCAGGCTGGCTTCGAACTCAGAAATCCGCCTGCCTGTGCCTCCCAAGTGCTGGGATTAAAGGCGTGCGCCACCATCGCCCAGCAATCTGTTTGTTTTTAATTATGCATCTTGTTTGGGTGTGGGTAGGGGTTGGAGTGCAGGGTACATGTGGATAAGAGGTCAGAGGACAACTCTGTGGAGAGTTTCTCTCCTTTTTCCTTTATGTGGTTTCTAGGTGTCAAGGTCAAGTCTTTTATCTACTGAGCCACACTGCCAACCCTTAAATTTTTTTTTTTTGGGGGGGGGGGGGTGGGGTTCAACAGGGTTTGTTTAGCCCTAGAACTCACTTTGTAGCCCAGGCTGGCTTCTGCCTCCTGGGTACTGGGATTAAAGGCGTGTGCTACCGCCTCTGACTTAATTAATTTTTATGTTATTTTTTTAAAGATACCTAAGGCGCCAGGCAGTGGTGGCACACGCCTTTAATCCCAGCACTTGGGAGGCACAGGCAGGCGGATTTCTGAGTTCGAGAGTTTGAGGCTAGCCTGGTCTACAGAGTGAGTTCCAGGACAGCCAGGGCTACACAGAGAAACCCTGTCTCGAAAAACCAGGAAAAAAAAAAGCTGTATTTATATTGATATGTATACCAATTGAGTCCAGGTACCCAGAAAGCCAAGAAACATTAAGGAAGCAGAGACAAGGAGATCTGTCGACCACCCAAAGTGCTGGGACTCTGCAACAGCAGCAAGCACTCAATCACCAAACCAACTCTTGAGCCCCTAAAATTTACTATCTTTAAGCATAAAGCTGGTAGTAGTAGGTTCATAAATGAATGGGTGAGGTTAACACTGCTAAGCAATTGAACTGTTAAGCAATTCAAAACTGGATTCATGTTTCAAATGTGAAGACAGCTACAGTGTACTCATATGCATAAAGTAAGTAAATCTTAAAAAAAGAAAAAAAACCACAATAATACCCCAAAAGATTAATAATAATAATTTAAAAAACTCCCTGGAAGTACAGTCATGGACATACTATTTTGTGGCATCTGAATGACACGGACCGCAGACACAGAGACACAGAGGCACACCAGGATAGAGCCTGAGTTTTCTTCCATGGCTTACTTAATTTGCTGTTAACCAAAGCAGTTACTAACTACTGCCAATCCCTTATTTTATTTGCCCCTATTAAGAATGGGATAGGTTGATAGTTTCAAACCTTCATGTTGTACATTCTTTAAAAAAAAAAATTTATTTATCATATGTATGTGAGTACACTGTAGCTGTCTTCAGACACACCAGAAGAGGGCATCAGATCCTATTACAGATGGTTGTGAGCCACCATGTGGTTGTTGGGCATTCAGGACCTCTGGAAGAGCAGGCAGTACTCTTATCTCTTTAGCCCCATGTTGTACCTTCTAACAGGGTCAGCTAACCCTTTAATTGTCACTGATTAAAAGACAAACAAACAAAAAACAAAAACAAAAAACAAAATACAAAAACCAAAAAAAAAAAAGAAAAAAAAAAAAACACCTCTGGGTTTTTGTTGTTGTTAATTTTTTTTTAAAGCTGGCTCCTGATTGTCTTGGAACTCTACAGATCAAGCTGTCCTCTGAGATCCCCCTGCCTCTGCCTCCTGAATGCTGAGAGTAAAGTTGTGCCTCCACTGCCCAGCCCTCTATTTATTCTTTAATTTCACCTAAGATAAATAAAATAATTATTACTTATTATTTTAAATAACAATATTTTAGTAGTAAAATATTACCTGTTTGTTTTAGTGGAAATTCCTAAGTTTTGGAAAAATCTGGGCTCTGTGAACATTTTCAAGAGACTAAATAAGACAACACATGCTAAATGCTTACCTTATTTGGCATCATTACAAGCTGCTGGCCTTTACAAATAGATCCAGATTCCAGCTTTCCCA
This sequence comes from Grammomys surdaster, assembly GCF_004785775.1. Classification (NCBI taxonomy): domain Eukaryota; kingdom Metazoa; phylum Chordata; class Mammalia; order Rodentia; family Muridae; genus Grammomys; species Grammomys surdaster. Next base: position 2,958,506 of record NW_021604753.1, on the reverse strand, counting down.
AGACCACAGTCCCCATATCCTATTCAAATTCAGGATAAACGAAAAAAAAAAAAAAAAAGTAAAACTGTCAAGACTTTTATTGCTGATTATAGCAAGTGAATAACCCAAAGTGAAATTCTATGGAAAAATATTTAGCTTAGTAAGTGTTAGAATGCTTATGATTATTCTTAAACACAGAGCAAGTAACAAATAGTCCATAATACTTTGTATCTTAAGCCGGAGCACACTTATTTCAAATAACAAAGAATACCTACAGTTCAAAAGAAAGCTTCATGCAGAAAACAGCACAGAGTTTACGTTGGAAGATCAGAATTATTTGTACAAATTTAGAAAAACTACTTATTTGTAAACTTAACATGACATGAATTATTATTATTATTATTTCTGTCACCATGTAAAGACTGAGGTGAGGGCTTGGGACATAGCCCAGTGCAGACAGCTTTCCTGATATGCCGCTCACTCAAGTCGCTGTATTCCAAAACAAAGTACCTAAGAAACAACTGAAAATCCAATTGAAACCAAGGAAGCCACATTTTTTTGTAGGTGTTTGAGATATTTGGAATTGTTTTCGTAGAGACAAGGTCTCTCTGTGTGGCCCTGGCTAGCCTAGAATTTGCTATGTAGATCAGGCTGGCCTTGAGTTAAAAAAGATTCACCTGTCTCTGCCTGCAAAGTACTGAAACTAAATGTATATACCACCACACCCAATGCATTGCACTCTGACAAAAAAAAGCCCTCATGTATTGGTACTATTATAACTAAACACACTCTTCTTCTTGCAGAGCTACTTACCAAAGCTACCACTTTTAATGTGAAAAATCTTTCAGAACAGCCTTTTCATTGTATTATTGCAGCTAAAAAATGACTCACTGAAAATCTCCAGGCTAAGCGAAAATCATGGCCTTCCATAAACAAACATTCAAAAAGGTAATAAATGTTTACTAATAATTTTTTCTATGACTATAACAAAACAATGATTTCATCTCCCCTGAAGTACAGTAACTTTACTATTTGAGGTACCTTGTACTTATCCACAATTGGCAGCCTGATTGGTCCATCAACTGATCTATTGAAGTTTGGCAAATTATCCAGATATGGAATAAATGGTAAGCCACTGAGAACAGAACAGTATCAATTAAAGAAAGTAAACACAATAATTTTTAAAAATCTAAGAAGTTAATTATAATTTAAACAAAAAAATGACCATTTTTTCCCATGTACATTTTTTCATTTAATACTTTTCCATTTCATGAAACGTACACCTAAGAAAACTAAAATAAAACAAAATACTTAACTTTAAAAGGCTCCCCAGGCCAGGTATAATGTAATCCCTGTAATCCCAGCACTTGAGATACTTAGACAAGAGGTTAATAATAAATTCAAGGCTAATCTGGGCTACATAGTGAGATCACTGTCTCAGAATAAAACACAACAAAACAAAAGTTACAAACACACAAAACTACTCTGGATATTTACCAACTAACTTACTGTGTTTGTGTGTCTGTGTGTATGTGTCTCCACGTGTATATAGGGTCAGAGGACAGCTTGCAAGAGTCAGTTCTCTCCTTAAATGGTCTGGGCCCTGGGGCAAGAACTAAGCCATTAAGCTCGGCAGCAAAACACCTTGACTGGCAGAGATGCCCTGGCCCTATTTCTCCATAAGTTTACATTAAGTTAGAAATGTTTTGCAACAGCCTACATTGTAATATTAACTACATAAGGACAAGGAACATAAGGTTTTGCTATGTCTTCTAGACTTACCTCAAGCTCAATCCTCCTGCTTCAAGTGCTAGGATTATAGGCAATGTACCAAATGCCTATATTCTATTTCTACTTTCTTTTTTTCTTTTTCTTTTCTTTTCTTTTTTTTTTTTTTGAGACAGGGTTTCTCTGTGTAGCCTTGGCTGTCCTGGAACCTATTTCTACTTTCTATCACCAGATTTCATGCATTGTAAAACTTAAAATCAGGGTTCTGTAACACAACTTTTCCTCTGTGAGGCAACAGTATCTAGCAAGGCTGTCTGCCTGCTTTACAGTAATTACAAACTAATCCTAAAATATGTGTGGAAGTTCAAGAGACTCAAAAAAGAAAGGTAAGAAAAAGAAAGCAAGCAAATTTTAGCCAATTTCCAAGTTCTATAGTAAGCAAGACTGCACAGAATTAAGATAAACAGTTGAAAAGAAGAGAACTGAGAGAGAGAGAAAAAACCTCAACATTTATGGCCATTTGATTTCTAATAAGGGTGATAATTACAGAGAAATTGTACCAGAATAATTGGATACCCATACAAATACAAACAAACAAAATGAACTTAGCTAGGTAAAGACCATAAACCTTACACAAAAAAATGAACTGAAAACTAAATATAAAAGGGACAGGGGTTTTTTGTTAAATGTAGATGTGTTTTATAGTCTGTCTCATGTGTACTTAGTGTTTTGTCTGTACATATGTATATGCATCATGTGCATGCCTACTATCTGAGGAGGTAAGAGAGCATCAGATCCCCTGGAACTGAAGTTACAGATGCTTGTGAGCTGCCACGTGGGTGCTAGGAACCAATTTACAGGTCATATGTAAGAGCAACAAGTGCTCTTAACTGTTGAGGTGTCTCTCCAGCCCTGAAAACCTAAAATCTTAACATTTAATTACTTGAGAAACTAAACTGGCCTTATCCTCTTCCGTAGGGCTACATCTTTGTGGTCTTGGATCATTCATTCATATCTCTCTCTCTCTCTCTCTCTCTCTCTCTCTCTCTCTCTCTCTCTCTGCAGTTTGTTTTCTACTTCTACCATGACATCACCAGGCTTGGCAGCAGACACCATAATATGCTGAGCCATCTAACTGGATATATTTTAAAACAAAACATGGATTTGCCGACATGTTTGTAATTCCAGGACTGCTAAGAGAAAACGGGAGGCAGAAATTGGAGAATCACATGGATGGTCATAGGCCAGGGGGAGTAGAGTGAAGCAGAAGTGAGAGGTTAGCAGGAAGGAGAGAACCACCCTGTGCTGAGGTCTCTGACCTTCACTGAGGGCCTGTAGCCCATGCATATCTGTACTCATATGCACAGTGAGAAATAGGACGGTTAAGGGAGAATAGCTCAAGTGACACGGAACACACTCGGTATGGGCAAGGCTCTAGATTCTCCTCAACACAAACAAGCACGAATGACAGAAAGGGAAGCTATGAAGGAATTTAATATAGAATGGAAAAATAGTTGCTAAGTACCCATCATTTATCTAGTAAGGGACTTATATACAAGAAACCTTTTTGGGATTATATGTGCTTGAGTAAGTGGATCTGGGGAACTGAACCCCAGGGGCCTCATGTTTATAAGGCAAGTAACCTAATGATATAAGCCAAAGGCCCATAAAGAACTCCCATTACTCAAAAAAGACTACACAGGGCTGGGGAGGTAGCTCAGAGTTAAGTGCCTGCTATGAAAGCACAAGGATATAGTTTGGACCCCAACACCCATGTAAAAGCCAGGTGGTAGCATTCATCTCTAATTCCAGCACTGGGGAGGACAGACTGATACAGAGCTTACTAGCTAGTCATTCGATCCTAATCAGTTAGTTTTAGGCTCAGTGTGAAACTCTCTCAAAACTCGTGGTGTCAGGGCTGGAGAGATGGCTCAGTGGTTAAGAGCACTGACTGCTCTTGCAGAAGTCCTAAGTTCAATTCCCAGCAACCACATGGTGGCTCACAACTATCTGTAATGGAATCTGATGGCTTCTTCTGGTGTGTCTGAAGCTACAGTGTACTCATATACTTAAATATATCTTTAAAAAAATATTTGTTGCTTTAAAACAAAACAAAAAACCCCTGGTATCAACCTCTAGGCTGTACAAACACAAACATGGGCAAGCACCTTCACATTGGACACATAAGCATACACCAACCACATAAATCAGTCAATCAATGGACCACAAATTTTTTTTTTTTTAGAAGACAAAGATTGTAGCTCTTTTACTATGATGATATGTCCATCCTCCCTTAAAAACAAAAAACAAAACAAAAAAACCAAAAAACCAAACAAACAGTCAGAAAGGTTACTCACATGTACCAAGGACAAAAATCTGATTGCTCTTTAAGATTTGCTCCCGTCAGTCCTGAGCAGGGCATAAAATGAATGTCCTTTTTGGGATTGAAGCCAACTTTTTTCAAAAATGGTACTAGTTTCTCTTTACATTCTTCGTATCTATGAATATTTAGAAATAAATCAATTATGCCAACTAGACAAACTCTAGTTTCATCAGTAAACAAATTAAAGCTTAGAAAAACTCGAAGAACCAATGCAGACAGTAGAAAAGGCAGCCTTTGCTTCTGACGTGCTTGTAAAGCTCCGAGCTCACCTCTCATTGCTCCAGTTCACTGTGGGGTCATCCATCTTATTAATAAGCACAATTAAGTGCTTGACTCCTGCTGTCTTTGCCAACATTGCATGTTCTCTTGTTTGTCCTCCCTTTTCAAATCCAGTTTCAAACTCTCCTTTCCTGGCTGAGATTACCTATTTCAAGAAACCAAGTAATTTACTCTTAAACATTCCAGTCATGTCCACCCTCCACCAAATCTAGCAGCAAAACATCTACACTTTAAGTTCTGTAAGAAAGCTTTCCAAGGAAGCCAGAGTATGTGTGTTACAATGGACACATCCAATCATATGGTGTCTGAATGGTTCAAAGATTTGAGGATTTAATGTCTGGTGGCTGTGGTGGTGGTGATGGCAAGCACCTTTAATCCTGGTACTCAGGAGGCAGAGGTAGGCAAATCTCTTGAGTTCAACAGAGTTCCAGGACAGTTATTTAGGGCTACATAGAAAAACCCGTCTCAAAATAAAAGAAAACAAAGAAACAGAGAGTTGTGGATGAGTGGGTGTAGCTCATTGTTAAGAGTTATTCCCATGGGCTGTGCCAAATATCAAAACAAATATGGATATTTTTTTCTAACCCTTTAAGTTCCCTAAGTCTATTCATGAGCATATACTTCAAATGTTTCAGGCTAAGGATGTGATAAAATATGTATTTAGCAATTTCAGGGACCTAAGTCAATCTCTAGTATATGTGAGTGCAGTCTCCTGCTAAGGCCAGAAGCATCAGATACCTTGGATCCTGTTGGATCCTGAGTTACAGGCAATTGTGAACCACGCAGTGTGGATGCTGAGAATCAAACTCAGGTCCTCTGCAAGAGCAGTATGTGTTATTAACTACTAAGCCATCTATCCAGCCCCTACTGGATTTAATCTCCAATACTACAAATGTATGCTAATGCATACTTGTAATCCTAGCATTTGGGACTCTGAGACAAGAGGATAATGAGTTCGAGGAGGGCATGTACCACCAAGAAGGAGGGAAAGGGAAGGGGAAAGGAAAAAATGAAGATTGGGGTTAGCAGTCAAGAAAACACTAAATTTGGGCACATGGATAACAGCAACAAGAAAATGTTTAATGTATTTTTAATAAGTAAATGATAAACAGTTCTTGGGCAGATAAGAGTGACAGAAATGAAATACTGTGACTAATGTATATGTCACACTAGAATATAAAGTTAGGGTTGCAGAGCATACCTTCAATTAGAGGCAAGCAGACCTCTGACCAGGACAGCCAGAGGTACATGGTGAGACTATTTTACAAATCAGTGATAGAAAACTTACATAAAAAGATACAACGTGGGCTATTAATAAATATGTACAGACTAGAAATGTCTTTCTTACCAGTACAGCCAAGTCAGCTTGAGAGGCACCACCAATCATATTTGGGACAAAACTCTTGTGGCCAGGAGCATCTAGAATTGTAAAATGCTTCTTTTCTGTTTCAAAATAGGCACGACCCACCTCTACTGTTTTACCCTTGTCTCGTTCTTCCTGATTTGTGTCTAAGGCCCAAGACAAGTACCTGGAAGGATTTTTTAAAGAACATATGATTATCTTTAAAAATATTCTTCTACCATTAAACATATAATTAAATGAGACAACCAGTTTCATGTCCACTATCATGTATCATATTACTAGTAAAATAAAAACAAGAGAATTCAATGAGTCAAACAGAGCATTCCCATAGTCAACTAGTCTATAAGCAAACATTATTCATAAAGGTAAAAGTGTTGGGCATAATTAATTCCAGTATCAGGAAGACTGAGGCAAAAAAGGTGATAGAAAAAAGAAAAACAAAGATGAGTCACAGTTCTAACATTGTGCTTTGAATGAACTGTCTCCTTCCGTCATGAGCATGGAATATTTGGTCCTAGTGCTGTTTAGGAAGGCTTGAGTGTGTGGCTATGTCAGAAGTGAAATGTCACTGGAGACTGGCTTGGAGAATTTAAAGCTTTACACTGCTTCTGGTTTGCTCTCAGGTTGCTGTTCTGGCTACAGTGGCTACCTGCTGGCAAGCCTCCCAGCCACAATGGATTCGCATCCCAAATTATTTTTCCTTCGATAGGCTGCTTCTGGTCACAGCGTTTAATCACAGCAAGAGAAGTATAATTAATACAACTAATTCCAAACTCCAACATCACAGAGTGAGATAATCGTCCTTTCTTCACTTTTCTAACTGTATGACAGAATATAATCGTTGCAAAAACAAGGGTACTAAAGGCAGGCAGAGTGGTTCTTACCTGTATCCCAATACCATAACTTATAGACTGCGAAGGAATAAATTTGAGGTCAATCTAGGCTACATAATCAGAACTCATCTCAAAAAAGCATATTTTTTCTCACAAGACCACCATTCACATCACGCTGGAACAGTGGTTACTGATTAAAAATTATCAATATTATTTCACTGTGTAAGAATTATATAATTCTATATAAATTATTTTAAAACACCATGATAATAGCTTGTAATCTTTTTAGTCTAATACTAATTAAGACTTGTTCCATTTGCCAATTGTGGTGACACACCTCTTCAATCCCAGCACTTGGTTAACAGAGATAGGCAGATCTCTGATTTCAAAGCTAGCCTGCTCTATATAGTGAGGTCCAGGCCAATTAGAACTAAATAGACTTTTGTCTCAATAACAATAATCAAATAATCAAATAGAGAAATGTGGTTCTTCCTGAAAAGAACATGTGTCCCAGTGAAGTAAGGGCTGCAACCTTCTCTCCCCTCAAGTGCTGGACATCGAACCTAAGCTTCTCTCTCACTCAGGCATTACTCTACTACTACGTACCTGTACTTCCAGGTCTGTAAAGTTTAACATCAGAATAAGTAAGGTTACACAGCTTACAGACACAGACACACACTTTTTTCTTTGCTACTGAAAGGTAATAACTATTAATTCTCCTTTTTTCCTTCCAGTATTTATTTACATTATGCATTATGATTACAAATCCTAAGTACAATTATATTTCTTTTCTCTTCAAATGCCACTGCAATGTTGTTTCATTCCTGCTTATTATAAATTTGATAAACATAATTTTCCCCCCTTTGGTTCTTCAAGACAGGATCTCTTTGTGTAGTGTTGGCTGTCCTAGAATTCACAGAGATCTGCCTGCTTCTGCCTCCCAAGTGCTGGAATGAAAGGCATGGCCTTCACTGCCTAGCAATATAAATATAATCTTTTATGGTTACACAAGTGTTCAATTACATGGATGACATAATTTATTAAACAATTTTCTGGCTACTATATGTTTAGATGACTCTCAAGCTTCCTTTGTATAAATCATCAGGAGCAGGTCTCTATGTATGATATGAATGTTACCTTTATTATATAGTATTTTAAATAGAAAAATTTGTTTAAAATCATTTTATTGCAATAGGGCCTCACTATTGTTACCCAGGCTGGCCTCAAACTCCTGGCCTCAAGCATCCAGAGTAATGAGACCATAGGCATACAGCACTGGGCTTGGCTTGAAATATGTGTTTGAACAGATTACAAAAACTTTAAGGGTATTGTGTTTCCTTAAAAGTAACTCATAGTATAAAAAATTTACATACCAAGTTTCTCTATTTTTTTCTTTAGCTTCTCGTTCATATTTCTCAAGTGTCCTTTTGTCGACCATTCCAGTCAAATACCTGAAAATGGTTAAAGACAGAAAAGAGGGGCTCAGTTAATTACTCAGTAAATAAGGACGGTGTTAGAGCACTTGAAGGGACCCTGCACTGAAGAAAAACAGCTATTTAAAAGTAGAATTCCCTTTCTTTAGTTTGTGTGTGTGCAAGCATGGTATCCATGTGGCAGTCAGAGGACAGTCTGTAGCAGTCAGTCTTCCTCATCTACCATGTGGGTCCTGGGGATTGAGTTCAGGCAGTTAGCTTTGGTGACCTTTGCCCACTAAGCCATCTCACTAGCTCTTTTAAAGTAAATGTACCATCCACAGAGCTAGTTTAAATATAAGAATATTTGTATCCTTTCAAATTATTATGTAAAAACAAAAGTCCTTCATAATGAACTGACAGTTTGTACCTTACCAAGGTACGCTCAGCTCACACTGCCAGTACTTTATAAAACATAATGAACATATAAAACATTGTTGATATCACAATTCTCCACAGGAGACAAAATATACTATTTCTTTTTTCTCTGTTTTTTTTTTTTGTTTTTTTTTTTTTTAATTCTTTTGGTTTTTGAGACAGGGTTTCTCTGTGTAGCCCTGGCTGTCCTGGAACTCACTCTGTAGACCAGGTTGGCCTTGAACTCAGAGACCTGCCTGCCGCCTCTGCCTCCCAAGTGCTGGGATTAAAGGCGTGTGCCACCAGTGCCCAACTTCTGTGATATTCTTAATATGAGAAAGTATCAGTCATATCCAAATTGCAAAACATGAAATAATCAGTTCAAATTCTTTCAGTTACAAAAGTCGGGGTCTGGAGAGATGCTCAGCAGTTAGGAGGGTTTGCTGTACTTCTGGAAGACATGAGTTCAGTTCCCAGCACTCTCCTCAGACAGCTTACAATCACCTGTAACTCCAACTCCAGGAGAGCCAACACTCCCATACACATACATTTTTAGAAAGAAGGGACTGGGCTGGAGAGATAGCTCAGTGGTTAAGAGCACTGGCTGTTCTTCCAAAGGTCCTGAGTTCAATTCCCAGCAACCACATGGTGGCTCACAACCATCCATAATGGATCCGATGCCCTCGTCTGGTGTGTCTGAAGACAGCTACAATGTACTCATATAAATAAATAAATCTAAAAAAAAAAAAAAGAAGGGACTGGAAAGATGGCCCAACACTTACTTACTTAAGTGTATTTGGAGAGGACCCAGCACCTACACAGGAGCTCACTATTGCCTGCAACAACAAGCTTCTGCCTCCCAAGTGCTAGGATTAATTAAAAGGTCCATGGCACTATACCATGCCTAGCCCTCCCAACCCCCCCACTCACAAATGGCTCAATGGTTAAAAGCACTGGGTGTTCTTCCAGAGGGTCTGGGTTCAACTCCCACCACCCACATGGCAACTCACGTCTGCAACTCCAGTTCAAGGGAATCTGACACCCTCACACACATAAAGTAGGCAAAACACAAATGTACATAAAATAAAAGGAAAGAGGGAAAAAAAACATTTTTTTTAAAAGCAAGAATGTGAAGGTCCTGTTCTGCAAGCATGAGGAACAAGTTAAAGCCCCTAGCATCTACATAAAAATCTGTGCATGAAAATGGATGTGGTGACACACAGCCCTATCTCAAAACCAACCAACCAACCAATCAACCTACAGCTGGGCATAAGTTCCTATAGCTGTAAGTTGCGGGGGGGGGGGGGGGGGGGGGGTGTGTGGAGAAGATGGGCTTTTGGCAGATTCCAAAAGCTAGGTGGCTATACCTTAAACCTGGAAGTCTCCAGTTCAGTCAGAGACCCATCTCAAGGCAATATAGCAGAGACAGCAACAGCAAGATACATGCATGATGTTCTGCTATGGGCTTTACATGTATGGGCATATAGATGCATGCACCAATATTCATGTGTAAACATCACCAACACACACACCTACCTTTTTGTTGTTTCTTAATGACAGCTTTCAGAAACACAGTGTTCTGTGAGTCTGGCAGTGATTTAAAACTCACAGTGACAACAAAATACTTAACATCTGTCTTAAAGTGTCATCACTTGAGGTGGTGACCAATTTTATCACAACTGCACCGCAACATGAACACTTAAAACAATGCCTGAAATTTATCCAATCAAACTAACTCTATCATTAGGTAAAAGAGACTTACATTATTTGTCCTCCAATGGTTGACTTGCCTGCATCTAAAAGGAACAGCAAAAATATTGGAATATAGGTTAAAAACAACAATATCTACAAATACATCAGTGATATTTTATATAATCCAGTCTTGCAAAAGCAAATGAACTTGTAATAGAATTTGGGGATTAAATTCTAGAGACCCTCTTGCATGTACAATAAACAAGGCTGATTCCCTATAGGGCAATGATGACTGAGAAATACTTACCTGATAGAGAAATAATTTAAAAAAAAAATATTGTGGATTTTCAGCTAGCAGCACAGTATCAGAGAATACACGTTCCCCAGACAGCCTTAGAATTCAGCAAAAGAAGCTAAAGAACTTGTGTTAACAGTCCAGGTTAACCTTGAACCTAATTCTCCTGCCTCAATCTCTTTAGTGCACCTCCAGGGCAGGCTGTGTGAGCGGTCCTTCTTTCATTTTATTCTGTTTCTGGAAACAGACCAGGCATTCCTTCACAGATTTCAAAGTTAGTCTTCTATAAAGGGAGCTGAGTCAAGCACGGTGAGGCCTATCTGCAACTCAGGAGACTGAAGCACAGGAAGAGCCTCGGTTGAAGGCCAATCTGAACTATTGTATAGTGAGTCCCTGTCTCAAGATACAGGGATAATAAATCAGAAAACATAAAATAAGGTCTTGTTTCTTTGGCTAAATCAGTTATTTGACAAGCACCCAAAAGTTACTCTAAATTTAGAATTTCTCATTTCATACAAAATTAAGCTCAATAGGAATAATATTAACCCATTAAAAGGAACATATCAACTAATGCTAATTCAAAAATATGTACATTTCTTGGATACTAATTAAGAGATTTCACAGTGTGGCAAACCATTACCAGTGGTCTACAGACTAATTAATTATCCATTATATACATACTGAAGGTTATTTCCTTCCAACCTCTATGCCATTACAAAACAGTTCCTCTACCTAAACTTCAAAAACAAAACATAACAAAAAAATAACCAGGCAGTGGTGGCACATACCTTTAATCCCAGCAATCTGGAGGCAGAGGCAGGCAGATCTCTGTGAGCTTGAGGGCAGCCTGGTCTACAGATCTAGTTCCAGGATAGCCAGGGCTACACAGAGAAACCCAATTGCATAAATAACTACACACAGACACACAGACACAGCATTTTACTGGAATCAACCCACAGTATTACTCCACATCTCCAAGAAGCTAAACAAGACGCTCTATACTTTGGAGTCTCCAATAACTCTGGCCATTGCCTATGAATTCTCTGAGGACAACTTACCGACATGTCCGATGAATACTACATTTACATGTTCTTTCTTAGGAGCTCCTGGCGGTGCCACTACCGACTTAGGTTTTGGTATTTCTTCTTCCTCCTCCATCATTTCTTGGGTACTTTCCTCTGGTGGCCTTCCATCTCCTGAGGAACCACCCCCTGGCTCTGCTTCACTTATTTCTTCTTTGTGCTCCCATGATTCTTCTGGGGACATTTCTGTCTCTCCATTTTCTACTGAAGAAAGGCATTTTAATTCATTATCTTGAAAAATAATACCTGCATTTAACCACACAGGCTTTAAAGCAGCAAATACAAGTCACTTAGGTCCCTCTCCTGACACCCATGACACAGGCAGAGAGAGATGGGTAGGTGCTGACAGGACAGAGCCATATGGCAGAACTGATGCCATGCACACTGTGCTATCCTAGCATCGTGTCACCTCCTAAGAGCAGACTATAGGTAAACACGAGAGCCATCACTCCCAAAATCAGCTATCCAGTGTCAAGATGTCCTGACAGATGGGGAGAAAGGTAAAGTATAAAAACTAGAATTTTCTAAGTAAATAATGACTCTTTAACAGTCACCTTTGAAACTGGAAATTTTTAAAGAGTAATGAAGTTATTTTTAAAAGGATGGAAATGTTTGATGAAATGTTAGAGCTAGGCATAATGGGGGTTCCTGTAATCCCCAAGATCTCAAAGTAGAAGCAATGGCTTCAGTGGTTCAAGGCCATCTTGGCAAGTTTGCTAGTCTAGGCTACAAAAGACCTAGTTTCAGGAAACAACAACAAAGAAGCAGCTGGGCTTGGTGGTGCACACCTTTAATCCCAGCACTCTGTGAGTGCGAGGCCACCCTGGTCTACCATGGGAGTTCTAAGACAGCCAGGACAACAAAGAAAAACCCTGTCTGGAAAAAATACTCCTTCCTCACAAGAAAGAAACAAAGTCAAAGGAACAAGTACAACCTTTTAAATTAGCTAGAACTCCTCTCCTCAGTTCCATTTGAAGTCACTAATTTGTCAAGGCAACGTTAATGCTCAATTTGTTACACCTTCTAAATTCTAATAGCAAAAAATTCAGTGTGGCTGAAGCACAGACACATCAGTCATCAGAGCACTACATTTAAATCTTAAATCTGGAGAGTGAAAAGAGTTTCAGATTACTGTATTAATATTGTCAGAAATTCTTACCAACAGGTTCTGAAAGTTCCATGCTAACAGTAGAATTTGAACCTAGAGAAAAAAATTGAAACACAATACATATTCATAAAACAATATCTAAATTTACATATCACAGACAGCTTAATGTTCTCTTAATTAGACATTTAAAAACTTACCCTCACACAACGACTGTTCTTGAGAGGACTCCACAGGTTCTGGTTAAGAAAAATGAGTGTTATTAGAAATGAAGCTTTTCTTCTTTGCTTATCTTGTAATATGATAAAAAGAGATGTTCAATGACATCACAGGTCTCAGCAACTCAAAACAATGGCTGCTAAGTGGGTTTCAAATCAGAACTCTCTTTAGCCTACTTTTAAGACCTCTACCAGCTGGGCAGTGGTGTCACACACCTTTAATCCCAGCACTTGGGAGGCAGAGGCAGGCGGATTTCTGAGTTCAAGGCCAGCCTGGTCTACAGGGTGAGTTCCAGGACAGCCTGGTCTACACATAGAAACCCTGTCTTGAAAAAGCCAGAAAGGGGGAAAAAAAAAAAAAAAAGACCTCTACCAATTGCAGACAACTAAAAGAAATCTGGGCACCAGCAAGATGGTTCAGCAGGTAGGTAGAGCTCATCACACAAACCTGACAACCTGAGTTCAATGCTTGAGCCACAGAACTGTAGAAGAATCCAGGCTGAAGTGATGCATCTTTAATACCAACATTCAAAATGGGTGGAATTAGAGAACCAATTCCACAGAATTGGCTTCTAGCCTCTACACATATGCCATAGCATATTCGCACCTGCACTTACACAAAATGGTTAATTAAAAAACTCAGACAACAGTCAGCTTTCAATAATGGAAATGTTTTAAAGTAAAACAAATCTTTAAAAAACAAAAACCCAGGAGACCAACTGAGAAAGACACTTGACCTCTAGTCTCCATACAGATGTACACATACACACGTGTGCAGGCACACACATACACAGAGATTTTACATTAGACAAGGAACAAAGAACTAGTTCTAACATTAGCTCTAATGTCACAAATCATAAAACAAAGTAAGTGGAAAGGGGCTGGAGAGCTGGCTCCGAAGGTAAGAAAGAGCACCTGCTGTGGCGTACAGAGGACCTAAGCTCAGTTTCCAGCACCCACATGGTGGCGCACAACCACCTAGAACTCTGGTTCTAGGGATCCAACATGCTCTTCTGGTCTTCAGAGTCACCAGGCATGCACACAGTACAGATACATACATGGAGGCAAACGCTCATAGATCTTGGGCTGGTAAGATGGCTCAATGGGTAAAGGCGCTTGCCACCAAGCCCTATTATCTAAGTTCAATCCCACTCAGATGGTGGAAGGAAGAGGACCAACTCCCAAAAGTTGTCCTGATTGTCACATGATGATGTGACAATGTGACTGATGTGCCATGGACTGCACCCCCCCAATAAATGCAATAAAAATAAAGCAATAGATAAAACAAAATTAAAAAACAGCAAATGCTAGACCAGCCAAGGCTATGTATGTAACAAGACTTTTAAAAGATACTGTCTAAGACTTAACTCAGAAAATAAGTCATATTTAAAAATCACTAGGGAAGAGTGGCCTTTAATCCCAGCATTTGGGAGGCAGAGGTAGATGGATCTCTGAGCTCAAGGACAGGACAGCCAAGGCTACACAAGGCGGGGAAAATGTGTCTTCAAAACAAAAAGATCCAAAGGTTACACATTGTATGACATAGTTAACCTGAACTACTCAGAACTGGCCAAACTATAGACTGGAAAAGCAGGAACTGTAAGTAGTGCTTACTACTTAGGAAATACAGGTTTCCTTTCCAGGTGGTGAAAATGGTTTACAATTAGACAGGGCTAGTTATATACCACCCCCAAAACAACCACCAAAAGGCCAGGATGAGTATCTTGGTGGCACTCTGGAGGCTCTGGATTAAAGCACGTGCACAAAAGCTCAGTTCATATAGTTCATGAATTAGCTTATTTAAATTTGTATAAATTTCTGGGTGTAGTCTGGGCTACCATTGAACTCAGAGATCTGCCAACCTTTGCCTCCTGAGAGCTGGGATTAAAGGTATGTACCACCACTGGTTGGCCAGAACAAACAAACAAACAAACAAACATACATTTATTTATTTAATATGAGTATACTGTCACTGTCTTCAGACATACCAGAAGGCATCAGATCCCATTACAGATGGTTGTGAGCTATCATGTGGTTGCTGGGAATAGAACTCAGGACCTCTGGAAGAGCAATCAGTGCTCTTACCACTGAGCCATCTCTCCAGCCCAGAACATTTAATCTTTAATGAATTAACTTCAACAGTTCTTTCTCCCCCCAACCCCCTTAACTCTGCTTGGCCTTGAACTCACAGAAATCTACCTGCCTAAATGTATGTATTAACTGATTGATTTGTGTGTGTGTGTGTGTGTGTGTGTGTGTGTGTCTGTGTGTGTGTGTGAGAGAGAGAGAGAGACAGACAGACAGACAGACAGACACAATATGCATGCAGACCAAAGAACAATGTTTTTAAGAGTTGATTCTTGCCTTACATGTTATTTATTGGGGACAGGGCCTTTCTTGCATCTGTTACACTATGCACCCCAAGCTATCCTGGCCCATGAGTTTGGGGGGGGGGTGATCTTGGCTTCTTGTTTTACCACTGGAATGTTGAGATTACAGATACACAGCACCACATCTGGATTTTCAACATTAGTTCTGGGAATCAAACTCAGGTTGTCTGGTTTATGTGGTAAGTACTTTATTTTGTTTTGATCTACTGAGCTGAGGTCACACTTAGCCCACTTTTTTTTTTTTTCTTTAAGATAGGCATGTTGAGATCTCACTTCAGACTGGCCTTGAGCTTATAATGTAGCCCAGGCCAGCTTTGAACTGGTGGATTAATCCAGACTGGATTATAGGCATGTGCCTCCAGACCTAGCTTCACTTAGGTTCATACTGATTCTCTGCACTTTTCTTACCCCTCACCATGGATTCACTGAATTTTTACTACGATTGAATACAGTAAAATCCATTTTGAATGTGCCAGCTTTCTTAGTGAGGTTTTTGGAAGCACCTTACTCAGGAGGTTTGGAACTAAACATCTCTAGCACCCAGGAGACCAAGCTATGTCACCAAAATTGCATGTCGAGATCTCTTTCTTTCTCCCACAGGCAATACTGGCAAACAGTGTAAGGAGACAACAGAAGAGGGGCTGCTGAACACACAGAGATGCCAATGTTTGTCTGAGACATGTCAAATGCTCTAGACAGGAAAGGGCAGGTAGACTCTGTAGCAAGCCTTCACTCACTCAGGAGGATCACTCAATTTGAGGCCAGTCTGGGATTCCTGGTGAGTTCAAGGCAGCAAGGGCTACCATAGCAAGAACCTGTAGACAAACCAAAGCAACCTGAAGCACCTGGAGACCCCAGGTGCTTAGAATGTGGAAGTACGAGGATCACTTGAGCCCAAGAGTTCAAGGCTAGCTTGGCACCAGGGAAAGACTCAAGGACAGTGAAGAAAGAGGTATGGGGAGGAAGAGGAGGAGAAGAGAGCAAAGGTACAAAGACAAAGAAACAGTTCAAAGCCATCTACACCAGGAAGAGGCAGCTCTTGAAACTAGAGCAGTGTCTGGCAGGACTCTGCTGCTCCTGAGAGATGATGGCGATATCAACAAAATCCATGGGCCAATTTTGGAAAAGGGTCTCAAACAGATTGTTTGATGTTAACTTACAAGTTAGGAGTTACTGTCATTAAAATAAGCTTTGAAATCAGAGCCTATTCTTCCATTTAGTCATGGGCATAATCTTACTAAGGTATTCAGCTTTTCTAACCTGCAATTTTTGCATCTATAAAATGGGTTAGAAGTATCCACACATCGTACTGGGAAGGCTAAGTGGTAAGCTGCAGTAACCGCTCCACAAACCTACAACAAGCATTTCAGAGTCCTGGACTTATTACAAAATCCTTTAAGAATGAAAACATTAGAAAGAAAAATTCCAGGGCTACTCTGTCAGAAAATCCATACAGGTTATAGCAACTGGCTGTAGGCATTCCCTTCCTCCACTATTAAAAAGCATGGCACCACAGAAATAGACCTAAATTATCAGCTGGCAAATCAAAATTGCATACTGGTGTCACTAACTCTGGGAGTGATTTCACACAATCACTTAGCATGCTTATGCTTCAATTTCTTTATCCAAAACTGAGGGTGTCGTTTTGCTGGAGTCATTTCTAGCTGTAACATTCAAAGAGCCTATTTATTACATCATTAAAGCAATACCACATATCAACCTGATATGGTTTTCTGTAGCATAACAAAAACTCCACTACATTTTATGTAACCTTATGGTCATATTTACGATTTATGTCTCATCTACTTCAAAAACAAAAGTATATTACACATACCAAAGCAATTTCAGATAGTGTCAATAAGATACAAAAAGAGAAAATATCGTCCCACCACTGAAATGAACTACCCAAAGATAGACACAGATTGCTCAGTAACACACACTTGCTTTTTTCTTCCATTCAAATAAAATGACAATTATCTAGTTAGAACCTATTTGAGAAGCACACATAACCACTCCTAAGTTACAGTAATGGAAAATGCTTAGAAAATTCTTACTGTTTCTTTCCCATTGAAAGAAGAATTACAAATGGGGAACAGAACAAAGCTATTTATGAATATATAAACTATATCTACTCTCAAGGTACTTGCTTCATTAAAATCTACAGAAAACAAGGACAAAACCTTTAGGTACCCAAAGTCACTGATGTTTGGGTAAGAATGAGCCAAGCAGTAAGAAGGGTAATGTTCTACTTTGCCAAATTCCTGGAAAAATTAAAAGTAATTCCAGCACTTGGGAGGCTGAGGCAAGGATAGGTGAAGTCCAGTCCAGCCTGGGAAATGCACTGACACCCTGCCTCAGAACAAAAGCAAGGCATTCATGAAGGACACCTGGCAGAAAGCAAATATCTTTAGTTTAATGGTGGGAGAGACAAGGTTGATGAATCTTCACCCATCTCTTGCCTCCAAATCCTTTGCATGTCTTTGCACATCTGCAGTCTTCCACCTTAGAGACTCTTTCAAAGACCACAATTCATTATACTGAGGTTCCCATGAGAGCCTCCTTTCCGTGCCTTGCACAGCAGTCTACATTCAGTGCACAGGCAAGTGCCTGTATGCACCTAGAATGGATATCTGAACAAAAAATTCCACTTCGAAAATTTCCATTCTAATATGTTAACTCACCCCAAAAGTTTACAATTTTTTTCATTCCTTTCTCTTCAACCAGAAAGATAATTCTATTTTTAACACCTTTAAGATATTTCTTCCCTGACAAACAAAAGGAAAACAAAGCTTGTATTTGTTTTCTACAGTATTTCCCTAGCTGGAGAAATTTTGGATACTGTCTCCTTACAGTGCCAAGATTTTATTTTCAAAATTGTTTCTTACCATTATTGTGTGAGCATGAATGGCACAGCTTGTGTGTGAGGGTCACAGGACATGTAAACTGTCTGTGGTGATGCAAGCCTACAATCTCAGTACTTGCGCGAGGTAGAGGCAGGAAACAGAATCAGAAAAGTCTTGGCTATGTAGCAATGTTACCCAGGCTGTGGCTGTGTGACTAGCCTAGGCAATGTGACCTTGTCTTCAAAAAAATAAAAATTAATCAAGTGATAATGGTTGCTTAACCTTGAGAATTTACTAAAACTTAAGTAAAACATTTCCAGTCATTTTTAAGACTTCTATTTTCATTGATAATCACTAGCCCAATTTACTTGGCTCTATAGAAAGTTGAATTTAAATGGATTACGTTTAATTACACTTAAATGAGTTCTATTTAATCATTGTTTGGAATTTGGTGTTTTTACAATTTTCAGAGAAAACAAGTTCAGCACCAGTTTCCCTGTTCTGATTTGAGATGGCTGGACACAGGCATATGAATCTGTGAAGATTCATGCCACCAAAGCCCCTTCCTCTGCTGGTTGCTCTAGGCAGCACTGCATTTCAAAGAAGAAACAAAACAAAATCCAGAGCCCTGCTCTCCACAGACCTTCCAAAGCTCCCCACCACAGCCTGGGTAACAACAAAGGAAACAGGTCACGTTGCTTATGGACCATTTCCTCACCATCAAAACCATCTGGATTCCACTTAGCAAGCTATAGGCTAGGTGCTCCTGCCATTGTTTTTTCTGCTTTCCCCTAGTAAGAATGATGGCAGCATGTATGGGCCCAAAGTTCCCAAACTTGTCCCACATAGTTCTAGACTTCTATTTAGGCAACACCCGGGTATCATATACAGAATGCTTCCAGTATTATTATTCTTTTTTCCCAATGGATATGGGTTCTTACTCTAGCCCATGCTGACCTCAGTTTCTCAACTGTTTTAATTACACAACAAAATTTAAGCTGGGTGGTGGTTGCACACACCCTTAATCTCAGCATTCAGGAGACACAGTCCAGTGGATCTCTGTGAGTTTGAGTTCCAGGATAGCCAGAGTTACATAGTGAGACCCTGTCTTGAAAAAATATGTATATATAAACATTTTTGTAAAAACAATTGGTTTAGTCAGTACGACCATTTTTGATTTAAAAAAAATTCACACATACTATAATTTAGGAACTTTCCACAAACATATGCCCACACTTAGTAAAACCACAAATTAGCAAGTAACAGATAAAGAAAAACTCCTGCACAAAACACAGTGCCTAGTCACTCATAGTGACCACTCCAACCATGGCCTTGTGGATGACTATGCCTTTAAAATCTGGTCAGTGCCTGTAAATGCAATCTCCAGTCTACTCAGTCTACTCAAAGCTGATAGTTCCAGAGGAAGGAGGGAGAGCCAAGAAAGAAAATGGCTGGAGGTGTGGAAGCTGTAAGATAAGGTAGAAACAAGTGCTTCTGGCAATTTGTAAGGAAGCTAATAAATAGCTGAATGTCTACAAAGAATTAAAAGCTGAATTTCCTTGTTTGAAAACTATCAACCACACACAAATAAAAGAAATGCCAGTGAATCAAACAGTCAAGTCCCCAGGTTTGAAGGAGGGTAGTGTGTTATGTCTAATCCCTCCTGCACAATAAAGCCCCAAAGCTACCCCCCCAAACAAACTGTGCTTATATATGTGTCTCACAAAACCATTCCCCTAAACACTCTAACACCCTCTCACTTCTAAAAAGCAGAGTGAAGCAAGTTTCCCAATGAACTAAACTCCAAGAATTTATTTATTTATTTACTTATTATTTGTGGGTCAAGATTTTGCCAGACAGTCCCGGTAGCCTTCACCTAAAGATCTCAGCTGCCCTCACTTCCTGAGTGCCAGGGTTGCAGGCAATACACCATCTCACCTGGAGAGTGAGTGAGTCGAGGTGACAATACCATTTGTTTTCTCTGCTTTCTCCAAGCATCCCCCTGCCTCAGCCTCCAGAGTTCTGGGACTATAGGCATTAATTAGTTAGTGTACCACCACACCATGCCTAAGTCCAGAACTTAAAATATAGAAATTAACAATATACTCTCACTTGACATGAACTTAAATTATCTGGCCCGCCAGTGTTCTCCCCTAAATAACCAAAGACTCAGCTTTTTCCTTCCTGTTTCTTTTTTTCTTTTAAGATAATACCGTATTTACTCAAATAAGCATCAGCATGAAGGCAATAGTTAAATTCACTCATCAACACTGCTACAAAATCAGTACCTGAAGGCTACCAAACATACAGCCGCTTTGTATAAAGATGCTTATGGACTGAAGCTTGAAATGACAGAAAGTGTATCCAGTAGCTACCTCATATGACAACTACTTACTTATTAGAAGTATTCAAGTAACAGACTGGACTACTAATACAAGAACGCAAACTAATCTTTTATAAGCAACACGTATAAGGTCAATACTTTTTTAAAAATTAAGTCTAAACGTGCCACTCAGAACAAAGTCTTAAATTCCGCTTAAAACAGCACATAAACCAATGAGGTTTCATACCTCATGTTACTACTGAGGAATCTTTCTGACATTTTTTAAAACTTTAAGTATTCAAAATGTTAAAGGTGAAAAAGGTCTTTGTATTGACAGCCAACAGTTTCTGGCGGATCACAAGCCTGCAATGCATCTTGGGATTCCTTCAGGTCGGTTTAGTGCCACAGATATTTAAAACGCAATTACAGTTGCAATACTGCAGCAGGAGCAGCTCTCAAGGCCAGGCGAAGAGACGAGTCTTGTCCCTCAACTCCTAAGCTCACACCGTCCTCCTGCCCGACTTCAGGCCCTATCGGTCCCCACTTCTGGGCCTCGTGGCACTGATTGGCCCAGGATCCCATACGGTTCCTATGCCTGGGGTGAACCGCGGCCTTCCGCGGCGGGCCAAGCGTCCCCGGGTCTCCTGGTCTCTGCTCCTCCCGGCCCAGGCGCCCCAAACCAGGCAGCTCCCAGACTGGAGGCGCCCCACCCAGACCAGCCGGCGCCGCTGTCAGCGCCCCACGTGCGGGCCGGCCCGGCGGCGCGTCCTCTCCACCCACCCCACCGCGGAACTCCGGCCCCAGCCAGCCGCCCGTGCCTTGGGGATCTCCAGCCCGGCAATTTACCCGCAGGGCCTCCTGCGCTGCTCCCCGCTCCGTGGTCGCCGCCGGCCGCGCCAGCTGGGGACAGCGGCGGCTGGGTCGGACCCCGCAGGAAAGACGGCACGAATTCCGCGGCGTGGACGTTAGGGACGAAGGGCTTGGCGTTGACGTTGAGTTGCCGGCTGAAAGCCGCGCAAAGGTTCTCACGCTGGGCCTCGGCCACCGCGGCCATGGAGCCGCCGCCGCAAGGCCCCGGCCCGGGGGCCTCCATATCCGTCTGGTCCCAGCAGTCTGGCGCAGAGTCGCTGCTGCTGCTGCTCCCGCCGCCGCCGCCTCCGCCGCCACCGCCGCTGCTGGGATCCATGATCGGGGGGGCCGTGTGTGTGGTGAAGAGAGGGCGGGAAATGGAGGCGGGGGCGGCCGACCGGGGAGGAGCAGGCCGCGCTGACCCGGGGAGGCCGGCAAGACTGGAGAGCTGGAGGCCAACGACTCACTTGCCGGCGTCCTGGGCAGCAGCTACAGTCCAGACTGTACACTCGCGACCAGGGCGACAGCGGCTCAACCTTCCTCGTGTGTGTGCGAAAGGATCTCCTCCCACCCAACCCCAACTACCGCCGCCGGCCTCACCGCCAACCCCACGTTTGGCGAGAATTGACCTCTCGCTACCACCCGTAACTTCGCCTCGGTAGTTCCCGTCTATGTTCGCCCGCGTTTCCGCCTACGAAGCTCGGCCGATAGCTAAACTACAAGTTCCGAAAGCACCCGCGTAGACCCGGTGCGGTTTTATCGGGGGGCTGACGGGAGTCGGAGTTCAGCGATCAAGCGTCACCGGAAGCGGCTGGAGCTCCCGGCAGGCAGCGCGAGGAGGCAGAGCTCTAGTGGCCCATCTGTCGCAGGGTGGGGGCAGGGACAGGCTCTACTCGGCTAGGGCAGGGCGGTGGGCCGAGCCCTTCCGCACGCGGTGACAATCTACCCCAGCCAGTGAGGACACACGGTCCTCAGGCATAACCTAGGGGAAACTTTTTTTTTGTTTTCCCTTTTCAGCGCCTTT
Organism: Grammomys surdaster; assembly: GCF_004785775.1. Taxonomy (NCBI): domain Eukaryota; kingdom Metazoa; phylum Chordata; class Mammalia; order Rodentia; family Muridae; genus Grammomys; species Grammomys surdaster. The sequence goes on along the minus strand of NW_021604753.1, from coordinate 2,936,291 downwards.
TCTGCCTTCTCTGTCTCTCAGTCTATATACCTTGTTCTCTTTTTCTCCACCCCTAGCCAGAGTTTGCCCTACATTTCAAGGCGGCGGGAAGCGTCTTTCCTTTTATGTATTCTTTTGTGGAAGAGGCAGTAAAACCGTGAGATGTTACAGCTGAAACTGCGTGTGGCTCATAAATGACTGGACGAGGACTGTCCGGCAAAAAAGGAATCCTTAACTGGAAACTTTCAGTGACTCATGTTATGTTTGACTAGTCATTAAAAGCCCTCACGTAAACTTTTTTCCGTCTTTTCATCCTCCCTGCCAGGAGATTTACAAATTAATCAGGATTGCCATATTTTTTTAGTGTACCCAGCGGTACATAATAGGGGCTATTTTGGTGCTTCCAGTTCCTTAGCTGCCACTAGGTAAAGTGGTTTCCTTTTGAAAGGCCGCATCTGTCAGCTGTTCTCACAGTCCTTTAATAATGAGTGTATCTCACACTTGCAGGTTGCATTTTAGTAATTGTGGGAAGAGTGACAAACAAGAAATACAGTTCACCTTTAGTTCTTACTGCACGAAGTAGGAAGACCTGTTCTAAATACCTGTTCAATTCTCCTGTAATTCACCCATGGAGACCAAGACAAAGAAAAATATACTGTTAATTTTACTTCCGCTGAAAGGAGTCTAGACAGAATGCAACTAACCTACTTGGAAATTATAGGATAGCATGTTAAAAAGTGTTCAAACAATGAGGTTATTTTTTAAAAATAATCTAGATCTAAGATATCAAAATTGGAATGCTGACTTTAAACATCTGTATTATAAAAACATCAATTGAGAATTTGGCCTAAGGAGAGAGGTAAGCCACAGAGTTGCCATTTACTTTTTAAAGCAAAGCTTCAAACTAGCTTTTTTTTTCTTTTTTATGGTTGGTTAGTTAGGTTTTTGTTGGTTGGATGATTGGTTAAGCAAAGACAAATGAAGCCCAGGCTAGCCCTGAACCTTTTATCTCACTTTCCTGGAACTCTCTGCGCTTACACCGCCATGCTTAGCTTTAGCTGGTGTTTTGTAAATGGCTTTTTTTTCCTTGCATGTGTTTTAAGATAAGTCCTCTTTTTGTGGACCAGGCTGACTTGGACTCAAGATCATCTGATCGAAGCTGCTGAAACCTGTACAGCACCATGGTTTTCATCTTTAAGTCTGTCTCTAATAAATCCATACCTCTCGGGAGATCAGCAAACCCCAGCTCACTCCAGAGACAGTTCAACATCTGCATGTTGCTAACTAAACTAGCTCACCACAGCTTATCACTTGATAGAGCCAACTCCTAGGACTCTGGGTGTTCACATTCTGAGAATGTTAGTTCTTCACAGCTAGTTGAATGAACAGTTTCTTTTCTTTGGTCATGGTGCTTTTTCTAGAGACATTGTCAGAAGTTGCTAAAACGCTGCTGTTTGGAGAAGCCTTTGATGAGCCCAGTGTGTTGGTTCAATCCTGTAAACAAGGAGGCCTAAGGCAGATGGATCCCTATAAATTCAAGATTAGCTACTATTTAATCTGGGATCAATGTCTGCAATCCCCAGTGTTGGAATTATAGAGATGTACCACAATGCTGACTTTCTTTGGTTTTCAAAGGCATTGGCCTACCATAGCAACCTTCGACAGGGAAATGAGAAAGTCTGTTAACAACCACCCCTGTTGTGCTTAAAAGTGAGCAACTTGAAGACTGTTGTCTTGGTTCCTACCACCTAGTATAAAGCTAGGCAAGTAAATGGAGGTAGTAAGTGTAAAGTGATGCTACTGTCCTTTATAAGCACTTAGGACTTTTCAGGTACAGAGCAATAACTGATTTTATTTATTTGTGTGTGTGTCAGTGTGTCAGTGTCACAACACATGTATGGAGGTCACAGGACAACTTTAGAGTTATTCTCACCTTTCATATTGTTGAGGCAAGGTCTTGTTTTTGCAATGCCCCGTCCTTCAGACTAGCTGGCTGGAAAGCTTCTTTGCCATTCTTCGATGATGCCTTGGTGTAGGAATGCTGTGATTACAGAGTCATCACTATATTGAGCTTTGTTTACTATTTTTGTTGTTGTTTTTAATGTGTGTCTGAGTGCCAGAGGCCAGAAGAGGATATTGGATCCCCTGGAACTGGAGCTACAGATGTTGTGAGCCACCAAGAAGGTACTGGGAATTGAACCCCAGTTCTCTAGAAGAACAGACATTGCTCTTAGCCACTGAGCCATCTCTCCAGTTCCATATCCAGCTGTTTTCATCTGGTGTGGTGGTTTGAATAGGAATGGCTTCCATAAGTTTACATGTTTGAATGCTTAGTCACTGGGGATTGGCACTATTTGACAATGATTAGGTGTGGCCTTGTTGGAGAAAGTATGTCACTGGGAATGGACTTTGAGGTTTCAAAAGCTCAAGCCAGGCCCAGTGTCATTCTCCAATACCATGTCTGCCTGCATGCTGCTATGCTCCCTGCCAGGTTGGTAATGGGTTAAACCTCTGAAACTGTAAGCAAGCCCCAATTAAATGCTTTTCTTTATAAGAGTTGTCATGATCATGTGTCTCTTCACAGCAATAGAACATTGACTAAAAGATCTGGTTTCTGGGGATCAAACTCAGGTTATCAGACTTGTATGGCAAGTACTTTTATCCACTGAGCCATCTTGCTGGCTTAAGAGTCAGTTTTTCCAGGCTGGGCGGTGGTGGCACACGCCTTTAATCCCAGCACTTGGGAGGCAGAGGCAGGCAGATTTCTGAGTTCGAGGCCAGCCTGGTCTACAGAGTGAGTTCCAGGGCAGCCCGGGCTATACAGAGAAACCCTGTCTCGAAAAAAAAAAAAAAGTCAGTTTTTCCAAAGACTTCCTGCTGTTTGCTGGGATGTGTATAATGGGTCTGACAGCTCCTTTCCTTAGCAAAGCTATGCTCCTTGAAGGCTTGAACCAGACTTCAACAGATAATTCCTATCTTCCACTGCAAATATCACCCAGCTGTCATTGCTAGCAATCTCTTTCATTCTCTCCCACCCAATTTGGTGCTAGAGAATTGAGCCTAGGATCCCCAGAAACCAGATCTTTTGGTCAATGCTCTATTGTTGTGAAGAGACACATGATCATGACAACTCTTATAAAGGATCTTGAACATGCTAGGCACACACTCTACCAATGAGCCACATGCTTCTAGTCCTTCTTTTTGTCTTTTTTATTCTCCATAAAATGCCATTGTATTTCAAAACTAAGTCAGGGTTTCCAAATGTATTCTTTTAATTCAACTATATGGTACTTTGTTTTGTTTTGTTATTGAGCAAAAAAAGGTGAAGTGGATAAAGTCCAGTGCAGTGTGATCTACTTAATTGCATCGCTCCTGAGTCAGATCTGGAAGTCTCTGGTATATGAGATATTAGCTCTTGAGATGCTAGGTAATAAGTCCACTGAAGTTCTAAAGTATGTAGTATGTAGTATGGCTGATGAATATTTCAAAATACAAAACAAAAAGGTTAAAAACTTTCATACTAGCAAAAGAACATGTTTTGTGAGCACTTGGAGCCTGTGTAAAAAAAAGTAGATTTCATCCTGCTTCCCAAGTCTTTTTTTTTAAAGATTTATTTATTTATTATATATGAATACACTGTAGCTGTCTTCAGACACACCAGAAGAGGGCATCAGATCCCACTACAGATGATTGTGAGCCACCATGTGGTTGCCAGGACTTGAACTCAGGACCTCTGGAAGTGCAGTCAGTGCTCTTAACCACTGAGCCATCTCTCCAGCCCGCTTCCGAAGTTTTTACCAAAGAGTCTTCGTGGTTTTCTTGAAGAAAACTGGAATGGGAGTAGAATTGGAGAAAGGGAGGTTTCCCTCACTCAAGACAGTTAGAAATAAACCGCAGCACAAAGAACCACAAGTGCTCATACTTTGACTGGAATCTCAAGGTTGCCAATTTTTTTAAAGACATTGATACTTTGTTTCATGTTTTAAGATCAGAAACAAAACAATTACACTACTATATTGCCTTTTTGATCCCAAATCAAGTTCAAGTTCAATCTCAGTGTAGAGGAAGATGACCAGTAATCCTAGTGCCCTGCCTCACAATTGCTGGGATTACAGGCCTGCACCACCTCCCAGCAAGCAATGCTGGACAGGCATCCATCCACTAAACTGCATATATCCTGACAAGTGTTGGCACTGTTCTGCAACCTTCCCTACCACCCCTCTCCAGGACTTTTGCATCTGTCTTTGCTGAAGGGTGTCTTATAGTATTAATACTTCATAACCCCTCTCTTAGCCCACTGGCAAGTGCCTTTCTGCGTGTTGCCTGTACAAATGACTATTCTAGGAATCTCATGAAAGTGATGTCAGACAGTACCTGTGCTTTACGGACTGGCTTACTTCCACTGAACATGATGTCCTTCAGATCATCTACATGTCAGGTGTGTCTTTTTTTTTTTTTTTTTTTTTTGGTTTTTCAAGACAGGGTTTCTCTGTGTAGCCCTGGCTGTCCTGGAACTCACTCTGTAGACCAGGCTGGCCTCGAACTCAGAAATCCGCCTGCCTCTGTGTCTTTTGAAAGATAATAATTCCATTGTCTTTATATACCACATTATTTATCTAGTCATTTTGTTGGTTGAACTTTTTGACTTTTAATAATACTGCTATACATATGTACATATACACATCTATCTGAATTGCTCTTTTCAGTTTTTATTTGTTTTGTGTGGAAGAGGGGATCAAACTGAGGGCTTTACACATGGAGTCTCCTGGAACTGGAGTTACAGGTGGTTGTGAGCCATCATGTGGGTGCTGAGACTCAAACCTGGGTCCTCTGGAAAACCAGCTAGTGCTCTTAACTGAATGAGCCACCTCTCCATCTTGAGATTTGTCTTTACTAAAAAGAATTGTTATCCTTTTTATACACAAATTTATTTTATTACTTGTTTGTGTGCATACACATGGGCGCATGTATACCTGAAATGTATATGTGCATGTCAGAAGGCAACCTGTGTCAGTTCTCTCCTGCCTTTAAGTGGATCTCAGGGAATCAAACTCAGTGGTCAGGCATGGTGGCAAGTGCCTTTATTCATTTAACCATCTTGCTTGACCATGTATCATTGTGTGTAGATACATGTGTCTGTGTATGGGTATGTGTTGTGTGTGGCTTTTGCTACCCTGCCTAAGCTCCAGGAATGGACCATGCTACCAGCCCCCGCCCAAAGAATATTGTATCTGTGGATGATGAAAAACACAGACACACACAGTTGTTGAGTTCAACTTGCCTTTTTGGCACAATTGCTGGGCGATACTTATCCCCTGTCTGGAGAAACATGGCCTTATCAATACTCCTAGCTCTGCACCTCTCCACCCGCCCTCAACTTTAGTTGCTCAGTTATGTTTAATCTCAGCTCAACATTCCCAACTGCTCATCTGTAGAAATGGCCTCAGATCTCCACCTGAGATCTTACATGGCTGCTTGGCTTTTCTCTCTCTGAAGCATGGTGAACTCTTCCTGTCTCTCTGGCATCTGTCTTGCCTGTGGGGACCCAGAAGTCCCACCTGTTTTTTCTGCCCAGCAATTGGCCCATGGCTTCTTAACTGCTAGATCAAGAACCAATATGAGAACAGGACCTTAGCATCAGAACCACTCCTACAGGTATGTACAAGGGCCTGCAAAGACTAGAGACACTGGATCTCCTCGAGCTGGAGTTGAAGGTGATTATAAGCCACACAGCATGGATTCTGAGAATTGTACTTGGTTCTCTGGAAGAGCAGTACCACTAACTTACTGAGCCACCCCTTTAGCCCTGCTTTCAATTCTTGAAGTATCTGTGTAGAAATAGAATTGATGAATCATAGGTTGTGTATTATTTTTAAAGAAGTATTGCCAAGTGTTGGGCATGGGGTCACACACCTTTAATCCTGGCACTTGGAAGGCAGAGGCAGGCAGATTTCTGTGAGTTTAAGGCCAGCCTGGTCTACAAAGAGAGTTCCAGGACAGCCAGGGCTGTACAGAGAAACCCTTTCTGGAAAAACAAAAACAAAAACAAAAAAACAAAAGAAGCATTGGCAGGCATGGCAGTGCACACCTTTGATCTCAGCACTCATCAAGAAGCAGAGACAGGCAGATCTCTGTGTGTTAAAGGCAATCCTGGTCTACGTGGTAAGTAGAATGTATAATTACCAGCTTTTGTTGTGCAAACCTTGCTTCTTAATTTAAAACTACTAATTAATAAAGATGCCTACATCTGGGCAGAAGACAGGTAGGTGGGGCTTTGGTTCCTAGGCTTGGGGTCTGAGGAGAGACCATGATGAGAGGGAGAAGGATTAGGAAGAAGATGCCAGTAGGTAGGGAGAACATGGCCATGAAGGTCATCCAGTTGGAGTATCGGTGAACCAGCTAGAACATGGCAAGTTATATCGTGATGTTATAGACAAGGAAGTAGACAAAATAACTTAGAGGGTAGATGTCTGCCCAGCTCTGGTGCTTTTAAGGCTTATTATAAATATAAAGGTTTTGTGTCTTTTATTATTTGGGAATTACACACACATGGGGGGTGAGGGAGGGAGAGAACTACCTGTTTTTACAATAATTGTCTCTTTCTATATACCCATTATCAAAGCACACATTTTCCAGTTTCTCCACATCTACCCAGCACTTTTGTGTGTCTGTGACAGGGATTCACATAACCCAAGCTTGCTTCAAACTTGCTACATAGCACAACATGGTCTTCAGCCCCAGATCTTCCTATTTCTACCTCCCAAGGCCTTGGACTACACAGGCATGTTCTACCATGTCCAGTTTAGTCTGGCTGAAAAAAACAAGAACAATCAGCATGGTGCCATATGCCTGCAGTTCTAGCATTTGGGGGTGCAGAAGAATCAAAGTAGTGAGTTCAAGACTACATTTGGCTACATGAAACTGTTTAAAAAAAATAAACCAAACAATAACAACAACAAAAGACTACAGAGTACTCTGTTTTTTTTTAATTTTCTGATTCACGTATGTATGTGCACATATGCATGCCATGGCACATATGTGGAAGACAGAAGACAACTTTCAAGGCTCAAGTGGGTTGTGGGATGTAAGTTAGGTTGTGAGCCCTAAGCAGCAAGTGCCTTTGGCTGCTGAGCCACCTGACCAGCCCCTCAGTCATGTTTTTACATAGAGTATGCTTTCAATTCTTCATAGACATATGGGATCTGCAGAGTGACTGCGCACATGAAACATTTAACATCTAAGTATGAGGATCTGAGCCCAGACGATATTCTTCCCTAGTCTGTAATCCTAGTAAGTCCTCCGTGAGGTGGGAGGAGACCTGAGAATACCCAGAAGCTCTGGAACCAGACAGACTGAAGGTCTGAAGAGACCCTGGCTTGTGCAAGGTGGAAGCTAAGGGACACAGGTGAGGTTGTCCTCTGACCTCTGCATTCATGAGCATACAGAAACATACAGAAATATGAGAGCCAGAGCAATATTAGCTCAGAATGAATAGAGGAATCTGTGTTTGCTACTTAATTTCCTAACCCAGCAAACATTTGCCAGTGTAGGAAACAAATACTGTGATAATTTGGTCCTATATTTGGCTTAACTTTCTGGTTTTATATAGGTTGCTGCTTACATCTCTGTGTAACTGTCATTCACAGGCTATACAGTTCACCCACTTCAGTCAAATCAATGGTTCTCAGCATGGTCACAGTTGCCTGAGCACTACCAAATCCAGTTCCCCTGGGGTGTTTGTGTAAGCTATGTCACTGAAGAGACAGTTTGCTAGAGTAGACAGTGGGCAGGAAGATAGGGGAGGAAATTGATCTCAATGAGCCACAACGTAAGACCATGTGTGGTGGTGCAAGCCTGTGATCAGAACATCCAGGAGGCTAGAGCAGGTGGATTGTTTCAGGTAAGTGTTAAGTTTGGGCTACATAGTGGGTTCTAGGACAGTTGGAGTTACAGAATATAACCTGTCTCGTTCCTGCCCGATCCATAGGGAAAAAAAATTACAAAACACATAAATCATCCATGAGAAGTGTAAGGTAGGTGGATTGATAGCAAGTGCTATTGTTGTTGGAATGGAAAGTGCCAGGATACTTACCATAGTAACACTGCACCAATACCACTGGCTTCCTCACACATCTGTGGGTGAGCAGCCTGTCAATGAACTCCTACAAAAACCAGTTGTTCTGGTTTCCCCAGGGATCAAGGAGGTTTCCCACAGCAACCCTTTCTCCTCACTTAACACACTTCCTTTCTGTAATAAGGATGAGAAGAAGCAATAGAACCTAGAACCCAGTGTCATCTGGGGCTAAAATACAGGCAGTGTTAAAACAAGCACTTCTCCCTGGGTCTTCAGTATTTCAGAGGGTCATGGCTCTAAAATAGCACCTAGGAACATGGCCAGCTGTGCCCAGCTCTAGCCCAGTATTAGCAGAAATAAGCTCTTAAAAGATGTCTAAGTAGTACATCACCACCCTGGAAAATAGTGTTGTGCTGGAAATGACTGTCACTGTATGTGCTGTATCCCTTCTGTGCATGTGCAAGCCCCCAATAGAACACAGAGACAACCTGACAGTCAATTCTGAGTCATTAACATATCGCTTGTCATGTTTTATGCCCAGAGCCTGGCTTTTACTCTTCTCATGCTAGGAATAACAGGGCCCCAGACCTTAGTACGACTGACTCCATGATGGACGTGCCATTCAGCCCATAAAACTCAGCCTACAGATAGCAGCACCAGCCAAAATGAAAGCAAAGACATAATCCATCCAAGTCCATGGTTCTGGGTAAGTCTCTAAATATACTAACCTTGCTTTTTGAGAAACCCACCACCAACAGTCCTGCTACCCTCTTACCTGAGGACAATCTGAAGGTGCTCATCCATGACTGTCACAGATAAAAGATGAAACCAGGTGCATGGGAGTTGCAGTAGTTAACTGAAATTATTTTGGTCTAAGCCAGGTACCTCAGCCTAGAAAGCAGAACTGATCAGTCTGACCCAGGCTCTCAGACAGGGAAAAGGAAAGTCCATCACTATACACATGGACAGTCACTGTCTGTCTACTACAGGGCATGTCCATGGTATGATCTATAGAGGACCCGAGAGTTCTACTGCTGGGAAAAAGGACATTAGGGAACCTTAGTCCTCCTAGGTTTGGCTTCCCCCACAAATTTCTACCCTCCAACGTGGAGGATATAAAAAAGATGACTCCCTTGAGGCAAGGGGTAACTGGGCCACTGACCTGGCTGCCTGACAAATGGCTAAATCTTTACACATGGATTGAAAATTTCATTGTACAAATAGACCTCAGAGAGTTCTGACCAAGTAAAGAATAAGTAGGACATTAAAAGAAATTTTAATAGAACTCTCATTACAATTCAGGGAAATGTAGATAGACCTTCTTCCTTTGCATCCACTGTATCCCATCTATATGGGATTTACCCCCAGTCTTAGTTAGGGTTTTACTGCTGTGAACAGACACCATGACCAAGGCAAGTAAACATTTAATTGGGGCTGGCTTACAGGTTCAGAGGTTCAGTCTATTATCATCAAGACAGTAGCATCCAGGCAGAAGAGCTGAGAGTTCTACATCTTCATCTGAAGGCCACTGGGAGAAGACTGGCCCTCATGTGGTTAGGAGGAAGGTGTTATTGCCCACCCCCACAGTGATAAACGTCCTCCAACAAGGCCACACCTCCTAATAGTGACACTCCCCGGGCCAAGCATATGCAAACCACCATACCCTCTGTGAGATTATGTTTGGAATTCCCCACTGCTTCCCAGGCTCAGAGACCAGCAGTTGACAACTCTGTAACCATTCTTTCTCAAATCACCACAGGCCCTCCAGTTCTCCACACAAGCTATCCATTGGACTATCTGAGAAACCCAGCTTATTTGACTCCATCTGAGTCAAGTGGGTAGCCAAAGGGTGCTGGGTCTAGCCTGGAAAGGAGCCGACATGTTGATTCTCTCCACGCCTACTCTGTGGCTCCAACACTCCATGGCTTACACCGTGGATCCTCCACACCCATGTTAAGAAAGTGAAAGCCACAGATGCTGCTGCCAAATGGACTATCTCTGTACTATGGACCCACGGAAATAAAGGTTTTATTGGACTCTGGGCCCTTCCACTTCCTGCTCCTCTGCCACCTCCTGAGCCTTGTGTTTCGTACTATAGGTCATGGTCCAACCCCCACCACTTTTAGGCCTGGACTGGAAACTGAGAAAGACAGATACAGGGAGACTAATGTGATTACACTTCAGCAACCCATATTCATCGTGACTTTTACCCACTGATGTCCACTTTTAAGTGTGTGGTTGTACTGGAGAAAGGTTTATGAAACTGAGGCTTCCTGAAAAGATCCTTAGAAAAGATTTTGGCCTTTGAGAAACAGGAAAGACCTGGGGACTGAGACTCTATGCTATGCCACAGCAAAGAACCCTAGGGATAGAGCTAATTATCCCCAGCCAGAAGTCAGCTAGGATTGCTGGTTATACTGGCCCCTGTACTACTTAGGGATAGGAACTAACCAGACTGTCAGCCCATTGACTGACAAAACTCAAAGTGATTGGGGGCAGCCCAAATTAACATGAGAGGACCATAGAGGCGGAAACTTGTCTAATAACAAACCTTTAACCTAGGCATTTCCCTTTATTCTGCTGATAAACTCATCCGGATGACAGCAATATTTCTGGGCCCCTGAGACTACTTGGTGGGGATGCACTAAAGGCTTGCTAAATGTGCCTCTTCTGATGCTTTCCAAACTAAATAGACAGGTTGATCAGTACCCAGAAGTATTATGTTTCCACTTCTCTCTCTCTTTCTTTCTTTCTTTCTTTCTTTCTTTCTTTCTTTCTTTCTTTCTTTCTTTCTTCCTTTCTTCCTTTCTTCCTTTCTTCCTTTCTTCCTTTCTTCCTTCCTTTCTTTCTTTCTTTCTTTTTTTTGTTTTTCAAGACATGGTTTCTCTGTGTAGCCCCGGCTGTCCTGGAACTCACTCTGTAGACCAGGCTGGCCTCAAACTCAGAAATCCGCCTGCCTCTGCCACCCAAGTGCTAGGATTAAAGGTGTGCGCCACCACTGCCCGGCATGTTTCCATTTCTGAATTAACAAAAAGAGTTAGATTTCTTTACAGAAATGATCCTGCAAAATTGGAGAGGTTTAGTTACTCCTCATGAGATAAAGAAAACCATATATGGCTTTGGGAGAAATTTGTTGTTTCTATTCTATGCTAATTGATTAGGCGTATTTAAAAAATCTTGCCATTGTTGGGAAAAAGCTGACAGAGAGGGAGAGAGAGGGAGTGAGGAAGAGAGAGAGAAAGAGAGAGAGAGAGAGAGAGAGAGAGAGAGAGAGAGATTAATCAGATAATTGCTACCAGTCTCTGTTCTCTTGGTCACCTTGGCTAACCACTCTGCTATCAGCACTGGATGGGCCCTGAATCTTAAAACTATGTGGTCAACTATATATCAATTTAGTAAATTAATGGTCCTTAAGACCAACTATACCTCTGTAGAGGAGGCTAAGTACACTGTTTGACTCATTCACTGAGATCAGTGACTCCATGATAGAAGTACCATCCAGGCTGTAAAACCAGGTTCAACAGCACCACCTGACAAAATGAAAACAAAGACCTAGTTCATTGAAGTCCATAGTTCTGGGAGAGTTTCCAAATGTACTAACTTTGCTTTTTAGCTTCTGGAGTTCTGGGGCTGGGTAACTGTTCCTGTTAACTGAGGTATGTCAGTCAACACAGAACATGGTTTTTGTACTTAAAAGCTCACCTTGAGAGAGGCACAGGGATATTACTGGGATCCCAAAGACCCAAGTGTACTCACTGACCAGCTAATAAACACTTTCTATTGGTTGAAACCCATGTGCGAGCAGTCTTCTCTGACAGCCACCACACAGTACTAGCGCTTCTTGCATGTTTTCATAGACCCATTGTCACCACTCAGCTGAACCCAGAAATGACTGATAACTTGTCCTGTCAACTATGCCACTGCCTTGCAGAAGTGACAGCTGTAGCCAGGAGTGTTGTTACACCTGTGATCCCAGCACTCATGAGGCCAGGATAGAAGGATTGCAAGTTCAAGGCCAGCTCAGTGCATGTAGCCAGATCCTATGGAAAGAAAATAAACCTCACAGTTGGATGCTGAAAATCATAGCCTTTTCGGCACCCAGCACTGAATTATTGCCTATTATAGTTGCTCAACCCCAGACTGTCTTGATTTGGCTTCTACAACATGTTGACATGCCAGATGGACCTTGGGCTCACTATAATGTGAAAACTATACCTGCCAGTGCCATGACAGATATGAGCATGCCCACATCAGGGAAGAAAAGAGGTGGTACCAGGATTCCCTATAACACCTTTGTTCTCTATGAAATGCTCTGGTAGGAGTCACACCTGGGTGTTATGCCTCATACCTGTCATCCCAGAACTGGGTGGGGGGGGCACGAAGACCAAAAGCTAAAGGCTAAAGGTCATCCTCTGTTAAGTACTCTGTTCAAGGGCAGCCTGGGCTACATACTTGAGAACTGGCTTAAGAAATTAAACTACACCAGGCACGGTAGCACATACCTTTTATCCCGGCACTCGGGACACAGAAGCAGTCAGATCTCTGTGAGTTTGAGGCCATCCTCGTCTATGTGTTGGGTAGCCACCAGAGAAGACTGCTTGAACATGGGTTTAAGCAAATAGAAAGTCTTTATTAGCTATCCAGCTAATAAACTGGGTGTTCTAGACCCCACTGTGCCCTGAGCCTTTCTTAGGAAGAGATTTATTTTTATTTTCTTTCTTTATTTTTTTTAGGGAGAGCTTTTAAGCACAAAAATCATGTTCTGTGTTGACATACTTCAGTTAATAAGAACAGTTAGCCAGCAGCAGAACTACAGAAGCCAAAAAGCAAGATTAATACAGTTAGAGACTTTTCCAGAACTATGGCCTTTGATGGATTTAATGATGGCCATGTTTTAGTTTTGGCAGGTGGTGCTGTCTACCTGTTGAGTTTTATGGCCTGAATGATACTTCCATCATAGAGTCAGTTGTGCTATGGTCTGGAGCCTGTCTCAATGTAGTGAGTTTCAGGATGGCCAAAGCTACATAGCAAGACTTTGTCTTAAGGAGGGAAGTAAAGAAGGGAGGGAAAGAGGGAGAGAGTGAGCAAAAATATGGTCTGTAAGATGGTTCGTTGGCTAAGGATACTTATAACCAAGTCAGATGATCTGAGCTCAATCCCTGGAACCCCCTTGGTGGGAGGAGAAAACTGACTCCCACAAGTTGTCCTCTGACCTCCATACATACACTGTGGCAGAAGTGTAACCCCCATTCAACAGGAATAAATAACAAATACTTTTAAAATTAGCTTAAAACATGCAGAGCAGCTGTGCAGTGGCGGCACATGCCTTTAATCCCAGCAGTCAGGAGGTGGAGGCAGACCGATGTCTATGAGTTTAGACCCAACCTGGACTACAGATAGAGTTTCAGAACAGCAAACTCTACACAGAGAAAACTTGTCTCAACCACCACAAAAAATAAGAAAAATGCATAATATAAAATGTACTGTCATCTGCTGCCTGTGTGTCTTAGTTAGGTTTCCATTGCTGTGAAAAGACACCATGACCAAGGCAACTCTTATATAGGAGAGCATTTAATTGGGGCTGGCTTACAGGTTCAGAGAGTCAGTCCATTATCATAACAGGAAGGATGGTAGTGTCCAGGAAGGTAGACATGGTACTGGAATTGCTGAGAGTTCTACATCTGGAGGCTGCTAGGAGAAAAACTGGCTCCTATGTGGTTAGGAGGAGGATCTTATTGCCCACTCCACAATGACACACTTCCTCTAGCAAGGCCACACCTCTTAATAAACTACCACTCCCTGAGCCAAGCATATTCACACCACCACACTAGCATAGCCTGGAACTCACTGTGTAGCCAAAAGTGGTCTTGAACTCCTGACTCTCCTGTGTTGAGTGCTGGGATTATAGGCAGTGCTGAGGATTAAATATAGGCTTTAGGTATAGTGGGCAACCACTCTAACAGCTAAGCTACAAAAGCCAGCCTCATCCTACCTATATTTGTTACAGTTCAGTGGTATCAAGGAAAGCTGGGCCTGGTGACTTGCCTAGCAGGAAGCCTGGGTTTCAACCCACAACATGCCTTCCAAAGGTTCAAGGACAGCCTGGGCAATTTATTGAGCTGCTACTTAAATAAGGTAAAAGTAAAGACAGTTTGGATGGAATAGCTCAGTGATAAAGCACTTGTATAAGACCCAGGGTGAGTATCAGGGAAATTTTAAAAAAAGGAGGGAAGGAAGAGAGGGAGGAAGAGAGGGAGGAATGAAGAAAGTTTTCATCGATCAATCCAGTTTTTGGCTTTTTCTGTTGTCCTTTCTCTGTGTATAAATCAGCCTGTTGCTCAGGCCGTGGGGACGCTTCCTCTTTTATTTGAACACAACATTGTTTAGAATCAAAAGTAAAACTGCCAGAGAAATAACTGGCTCAGTAGTTAAGAAAATCTGCTGCTTTTACAGAGGACCAGAGTTCAGTTCCCAGCACCACTTCAGGCAGATCACAACTGTCTCCCAAGTGCTGGGATTAAAGGCCTCCAGTGGTAGAGTATAAAACCTAGCAAGTTGCTGGGCGGTGGTGGCGCACGCCTTTAATCCCAGCACTTGGGACGCAGAGGCAGGTAGATTTCTGAGTTCGAGAGTTTGAGGCTAGCCTGGTCTACAGAGTGAGTTCCAGGACAGCCAGGGCTACACTAAGAAACCCTGTCTTGAAAAACAAAACAAAAACAAAAACAAAAACAAAAACAAACAAACAAAAAAAGCCTAGTAAGTTTAAGGACCTAGGTCCAACCCACAACACTTCCCAACCAACAAAAACCCTCAAAAAAAAGGGGGAAAATTATGAGCCAAAAAATGATGGCATATACATGTAATTCCAGAACGTGGGAGACAGAGGTGGGCAGATCTCTGTGAGTTCCAGCCCACCTTCTTTATAGAGTGAGTGTCAGTCCAGCCCAGACAGCCCAGACTATGTAACAAGTCTGTCTTTAAAAAACAAAACAAACAACAAACAAGAACTTGGGAGACGGAAATAGAAATGTTGGGAGTCCAAAGTCATGCTTGGCTAAATATCAAGTTGGGATCCAACATGAGTCCCTACTTAAAACAAGCAACGACAACAAGACCCAACAGTGTGGACTAGTAACCCTATATTTCTAAATGATTGTATTTCCAGATACTTGGGAAGGTGAGGCAGACGCCCAAAAGTTCTAGCTGAGCCTTGTCAACAGCAAAAATGTCAATTAAGATGAATGAAATCTGTGCTTGAACACAGTCAGGGCAACATGGATTCACAGTCAGCCTCCACAATAAAGTTCCATTTCAAAACCAAAACCAAAGAAGTGTAGAACTGGCCTACACTTACAATCCCTGCACATGAGAGGCTGGGGTAGGATGAGTTCAAGATTACCCGGAGCTGTGGAATCCCTATATGTGCTCTGATTTGTCTTTTGATATGGAGTGGGGGGAATGCATCCTGTTACAGAGCAGATTCCTCGTAGCTCCGCCTCCTGGGACCGTGAGCGAGGTCTCATTATGTTTTTTAGGTATTTGTTTATTTGCTGTATGCATGTGCATATATGACAGCTTGTATCTGTCATATGTTTACAGGAGCCTACTGAGGCCCAGTGTGGGCTTGGATCCCCTAAGACTGGACTTAAAAATGGTTGTCTGGGCATGTTGTTAGTGCTGGGGATTGAATCCAGGTCCTGCCAGATAACAGCCAGTTTTCTTTACTACTGAGCCGTCTCTCCAGCTCCATCACTATGTGTTGGAGACAGGGTCTCACTGTGTAGCGTGAGCTAGTCTTGGTTTTTTATCTTTTCCTTCTTACTTTTTTTTTCTTTTTGTAATAGAGTTTCCATTTATTATTTATTTTCAAATTACAGATAATTTCAAATTCTGCTGTGGGCAGATGCTCCCATTGTAAACTTTGTGTACATTGTAAATTTTAATAAAACCTTGAGGCAGGTAAGTGACCAGTCCCCAACCTGAGGAGCTCCGAAGGTCAAGCCCTGTCCCCAGACTTCCCTAATGGCCTTAACAGCAGAAGACCCGAAAGTGGTTGGGCCTGGCCCTTCAAGAAAAAAAAATCCCACTAATCCCTGGATTTGCCCTAAAATCAGGCTGCATAATCTGTCCAATCCCAGGCCACCCTGGAAAACACCCTTACACACACACACACACACACACACACACACACACACACACACACTCTATATAAACCCTGCATTCTGCTCAGTTCTCTGCTGCTGCTCTCAAGCGGCAGCTGCTGCCCTGGGTTTTCCCTCCCAGTCACTCTTCTGTGTGAGGTTTGCTGTGCTGTGTTTGTTGTATTCCTTGGTCCTTGTCAGGCGTCTTTCCCACCTGCTCTGTAATCCTTACAAGTGGGACCCTCAGTTCTAACCCCCTTCAACATAAATAATAATAATACAAGTCATAATGCAGTGCTTAGGGTCCTTAACGGAAGATTTTTTTGGTAAGGGCCAAGCATGGTGGCGCATGCCTGTAATCCCAGCACGGAGGAAGCAGAGAGGCAGAAGGAGCCATAGTTGGTGCCAGTGAGAGGCAGAAGGAGCCATAGTTGGTGCCAGTGAGAGGCAGAAGGGTCAGGTGTCCAAGGTCATTCTTAACTATCCAGTAAGTTTGAGGCTAGCCTGGGATATCTAAGACCTTGTCTGAAATGAAGAAACAAAATTACAGTAAGGACACTTGGCTTTTGGTACTTTATGAGTGCTTCCTTCTTCCACTCTTTTTCCACATTTTCAACCCCTTAACACTAAATAGGAGAGAAAAAAAGGATAGAGAAGAAAGGGAGCAACATTACTTTTAGACCACTTCCTGAAGTAGAAATTTCTGATTTCTTTGGAAACTCACTTACGTCAAATGATGTTTTGCTGGGGCAGACAGGTGAAAGGATGTTTTGCTGAAGCAGACACATGAGAGGGCACATGACATTTAGAAAGAATATAACTATGACCCACGGACAGTGGGAAGAAGCTGTTGCATTGGTTCGCCTTGCTTTGCTTTGCTAGTCTTTGTTGACAGTACTCATGTTGCTGATATTTGCTTGCTGTGACTTCATAGAGAGTAATTTGCCAAACATGACTTCTCATGATATCATAACTTCTCATATTAGGATGCCTTCTTGTGGTTTCCACAGAGTCAGCCAATTGGCGGAGCCTCGGTTTCTTCTTGATAGAACTGCTGTTGCTGATTTGTGAGTGGTGATTGCCTACTGAACCAGACTGCTAAATAGACCCAAAGAACTATTTCTAAACAGATCTACATCCCCTTTATCTGATAAACATTTTCCCCAGTACCTCTGGTGGGTGGTGGGCTTTAAGGGAGATTGAAGTGTTTAAGAACCCTTAAGGTTTTGAAAAATCTAAGCCAACAACTTCCTGCTGATTAGCAGCATTGAGTTCCTTGGGACAAGTTAGATGTTTGCTGTCAGGATGTCTAACTTCTTCATTCTTCTTTGCAAACGATTACTTAAAAAACCATAGCCAAGGATTTCTGAGTTTGAGGCCAGCCATGGCTATACAGAGAAACCCTGTCTTGAAAAACCAAAAAACAAACAAAAACCAAAAAACAAAAAAACAACCCCCCCAAAACAAAACAAAACAAAAACCATAGCCAACAACAAACAACCAATAACCCAGCTTGCTTCTTGGAACCTTAGCATTTATATACCCCCTGAAAAGTCCCTAGAATTCCAAATGTCACACAACTGCAGAAACTATCTGCACCTGGCAAAATCATGCCCCTACCAGAGCATGAGACAAATCATAGTCAGCTGCTGTGGACAATCTGAAGCAGTGCCACATTCCATGCCTGGGATTAAAACAAAAACATATTCTTACAATATTTCTGTGTTTTTTAAAGAAACCAAAATACCAAAATTGTCGCTACAGATACTGGTCATGAGAAGCCTTCCTGAGGACACAGCAGCTTCCAAATCTTCAATGCAGTGGCTGTGTCCTCCACAGACCTCATAAGGACACATCAGAGTGTTCACTGTGCAAAGACGAAGTGAGGATAAACCCTGAAGTACATACAGAGGGAGTGATTCTAGATCTCAAGGAGTGCTGGGCTCCTCATGGAGCTGAAGGTTGAGAACCTGACAGTGCACAGTGGTGCAAAAGATCACATGGAGGATGGAGTGGATCCCGCACCTCCAGGGCTTGAAGTCAGACTGGGATCTTGCAGTTTCAGAACAAAGTGGCTTAGGGGGAAAATTACTCAAGCAGCTATGAGGAGAAGAGGAGGGGAATTGAAATTAATCTATTCTGCCTGTCAACATCACCCTTAGTCATTTTAAAATAGGTGTGCCTTTCTTAAAATGCATGACAGAGAGTCAGGATAGCTCAGGATAAAGTGGGAAGACCCAGACAAGCCTCAAGGGTAAAGGAGGTAAATATGATCAAAATATATATGTGCATGAAAATGTCATAATGAAAACTATTATTATGTATGATTGATATATACTAATAAAAGTTTAAAAATTTCACAGCTAGAGAGATGGCTCAGCTTTTAAGAGCACTTGCTACTCTTTTTTTCTTTTTCTTTTTTTCTTTTCATTTTCTTTCTTTTTTCTTTTTTTCATGTATTTTCATATTTTTAAAAACAACTCCCCTTTTTTAAAAAAGTCAATTTCTGTTAATTCCCCCAAATCCACCCTGGGAAGTGACACACTCAAAAGCACTGAGCAACTTGGGTATCACACAAAAGTTTCCCAAAACTCACAACTCCCACATGTCCAAATGATTTCTAAAGAGGAAGGATTTCCACATAGGAGAGCACGGAGTTAAATGAGCCTTTCTTAGGAGGAGGCAGGGGCGTGTCTGCAGCAGACGGGGGTCCTCAGAACAAGGGTTTAAATTAAAGTCCCTAACTTGTATTGTGTCAAGGGAAACTAGGCCTGGATGGGGAGACGACAGCGACCAATCACATCAGCAGAAGGCCGCCCCGTTTGTGTTGGACACACAGCTGCTTCTGCCTTTCACCTTGGAACCAATTGTTAAAAGAGTGGGGGGAGAAGGAAACAAAACAGAACAAAAGTAGAGTCAGCCCCTTCAGACATCCCTGTGGATTGAGAGAGAGTAAGCCCTGCTGATTCCAGACATAAGGGTTCTGGCTGGGTCCTACCTGGATGCCTCTTGGCAGGCATGGGTATCTTGAGATTGTGTCCATCAAAAGAGAAAAAGGATAGACATTTTTAATAAAATAAACCACAAAAAGTAACCCAGTGGTCTCCCAGCCAGCAACCAGCTCTGGCTCCAGCACAGTGGACCCAGCATCCTTCTGGAGCCTCTGGATGTCAGACAAAATCTGGGCTGCAATTCGTTCTGCTAAGTGTGGAAGCCAGGGGCTGCAGTGAGCAACAACAGACTCGACTAGAGCCAGGGTGGCACCTGCCATCTCTGGTGCTGCCACTCTGAGCATCCTCTGGGGTTAGACTGCCAGACTGCACTGTGTAAAACAATGACCCCGGGTCTATGCAGTTCACTTTTAATTCCATCATCATTATAAGGTGATTATAAAAAAAACAGACAAACAAACAAAAAACCCAATAAAACCCAAACTTCAACCTATAGATGGCCATGAAGAGGCAGAGACTGGGAAGCTAAGATGGGAAAAGCCAGAAGAAAACAAAACCCCGGCTCAACTTCGGGAGCCCCCGGTGCCAGACAGACAGATGATCTGGATTCAATTTCCAACATCTATATGACAGCTTCCAGTTTCCTGTAACTCCAATTCTAGAGGATCTGATACCCTCTTCCAGCCTCCAAGGGCACCCGGTACACATGTGATGCATATATATATATCTATATCTCAAAGTTTTGGCTTGTGGGTTTTGGTTTGTTTTTTTTGTTTTTTTTTGTTATTGTTTTTTTTTTTGTTTTTTGTTTTTGTTTTTTTTTTTGTTTTTGTTTTTGGCTTTTGGTTTTTTGAGACAGAGTTTCTCTGTGTAGCCCTGGCTGTCCTGGAACTCACTCTGTAGACCAGGCTGGCCTCGAACTCTTGAACTCAGAAATCGGCTTGTCTCTGCCTCCCAAGTGCTGGGATTAAAGGCGTGCGCCACCACCGCCCGGCAAGGCTTGTGTTATTAAAGCAGCCACTACGTGTCACTTACTATAAGCCATTTGTGGTGCTAGACATGAAGCATGGTCCCTACTATGAGGGCTCCTGGGCCTGGTGACACCGCAGCAGTAAGGGCCCGTTAAAGGAAAACTGTTCCTTCTGGTCAGAGGATGATAGTCTCTGCTCTGATGGTAATCTAGTTGGTCTGATCAATTACCTGCTGAAAGACCCCTCTCAGGAAGTAAGCGCATGCTCAGGAAGGTGGGCCCACCTTAAGCTATAAGAACCAGTTCCTTTAGTGAGATACTCTGTGCTTTCCTCTCAGAGCTCAGTGCCTTGAGGTTTAGCTGAGTCTGCCTGCCTTCTGAGTCCTGACTGAGAAGGTACAACTTTCCCTTTTCCTTTCTTTTGTCCTTTCCTTCTGCCTCTCTCTATTAGATGCTTGCCAGAGCCTAAGTATTCTTTTGTTTTTTGTTTTTTGTTTTTCTAGACAGGGTTTCACTGTGTAGCCCTGGCTGTCCTGGAACTCACTATGTAGACCAGGCTGGCCTCGAACTCAGAAATCCGCCTGCCTCTACATCCCAAATGCTAGGATTAAAGGTGTGCACCACCACTGACTGGCTGAGCCTAAGTATTCTTTTGCCAGTACTTTCTGCTGTCTTCCTTCCTCTAAAGCTCCCCACCCACTTTGTGGTGTTTGTCCGTGTGGCTGACTTCCATGCTGGCCTACTCAGCTGGCATGGCTTTTTACTTTTCCTTCTTTTGGAAAGTTGCTGACATTTACAGCTTGCCTACCCTCGGATCTCTCTCTCTCTCTCTCTCTCTCTCTCTCTCTCTCTCTCTCTCTCT
>NW_021604753.1:2897329-2915304 GCF_004785775.1 Grammomys surdaster | reverse complement strand
TCTCTCTCTCTCTCTCTCTCTCTCTCTCTCTCTCTCTCTCTCTCTCTTTCTCTCTCTCTCTCTCTCTCTCTCTCAATTTTAATTAAAGACTAAGAGCACTTACTGCTCTTATAGAGGACCTAAGTTCAAGCCCCAAATCAGGCAGCTCACAATGGGCTGTAACTCAACTCCGTGGGATCCAATGTCTCTGGTCTCTACAGGAATCCGAACCACATGCACAGACCCACAGGAACACACATACAAGTGTACGACTTTTTTAAATACTCCATATGTATTTTATTTTATGTGCATGGATATGCACAGGTATGCCAGGAAGAGGTTTTTTCTTTCTTGTTCTTCCTTTCCTCCCTCCCTCCATCCCTCTCTTCTTCTCTCCCTCCCTCCTTTCCCCTCCCTCTCTTCCTTTCTTCCTTCTCTCTGACAGAGTCTGTCTATGTAGCTCAAGCTGGCCTCAATCTCAAGATCCCCTGGTTTAAGTCTCTGCTACATAGTGATAATCTATCATAATTTTTAAAAAAGTAGATTTCCAATCCGGACCCAGCAGAATGGCTCCCTGGAGGCGTGTGTGTGTGTGTGTGTGTGTGTGTGTGTGTGCGCGCGCGTGTATTCTGCTGTTTAGGAGGTGGGAGCCTAGAATACATCAACATTCAAAAGTGTAGTGTGTGCTTTTTGAATCACATGCCCTTGGGCACTCAAGGAAATATGGAAGTTTGCCATAAAGAAGATGGGCTAGGCTGGAGAAATGGTTCAGTAGTTAAGAGCACTGCCTGCTGCCGGGCGGTGGTGGCGCACGCCTTTAATCCCAGCACTTGGGAGGCAGAGGCAGGCGGATTTCTGAGTTCGAGGCCAGCCTGGTCTACCGAGTGAGTTCCAGGACAGCCAGGACTACACAGAGAAACCCTGTCTCGAAAAACAAAAAACAAAAAACAAAACAACAACAACAAAAAGCACTGGCTGCTCTCCCAGAGGATCCGTGTTCAATTCCCAGCACCTACATAGTGGCTCATAACAAGAGGATCCGATGCCCTCTTCTGGCCTCCAAGGACACCAGACAAGCATGTGCTACATATACATACATGCATGCAAATAATCTATACACATAAAATATAAATAAACTCTCACCAGATGTAGTGGTATACACCTTTAATCCCAGCTCGGGAAACAAAGGTTCATAGATCTCTGTGAGAGTAAGGCCATCCTGGTCTACAAAGTAAGTTCCAGGACAGCCAGAGCTACAAGATGGACCATGTCACAAATAAATAAATAAATAAATAAATAAATAAATAAATAAATAAATAAATAATCATATATATGAATATATATATATATGTATATTCCTCTGTGTGTGTGCACATATATAATCACAAGAGAAGAGGAAGGTGGAGAGAGCGCCACCATGTGCATTGATATCAGGTTCAACAAGCAAAATGAATTGTCTGGGCCAAAGAGGTAAGGAATGTTTCAGTCACTCAGCAATATACTCTGTGCTAGGCTGGACTGGGCTTCTGTTACTGTTTTCAAAACCTACAATCAGTAAAAACTAACTGCTTGAGTGTCAAATATAATTATAAAACAAGTAAATAAATAAGTTAGCAAAATAATAAATAAAGCAACACAAAAAAATAAAACCCAAAAGTCAAGTTGGAACTATAGCTCAGCTACAGAGCCCCTGCCTAACATTCAGGAGGCCATAGGTGTAACCCCTAGCACTATGAAAACAGCAGAAAAACTAAACCCAAGAACAATACCAACAAAACTCTATAGAGAGATGTCAGAGGTAGAGGTTGTGTGCTGCTCTTCCAGAGGACCTGAGCTTGGTTCTCAGCACCTGGGACCTCTGCTCTACAGAGATCAGATACCTTTGCCCCCATGGGCAACACATGCACACACTTTCCCCAACAACGTACCTAAAATAACATAAATCATAACAAAAATTCAAAAAGTGCTTTTTGCCCTTCCAGGGGACCAGAGTTCAGGTGCTCATACCCACATCTGGTGGCTCACAACCCCTCTAACTCAAATTCTGGGAGATTCTATGCTCTCTTTTGGACTTCTTGGGCACCTACATGCATGTGCACGTACAAACTTGTGTGTGTGTGTACAAATACATACTTAAAAACTGAAAATACAAGACAACACAAGAAGGGGTCTGGCTTCTGCCCTTTTCTTTCTTTTTTTCTTTCTTTCTTTCTTTCTTTCGTTTTTTTTTTTTTTGGTTTTTCGAGACAGAGTTTCTCTATGTAGCCCTGGCTGTCCTGGAACTCACTCTGTAGACCAGGCTAGCCTCGAACTCTTGAACTCAGAAATCCGCCTGCCTCTGCCTCCCAAGTGCTGGGATTAAAGGCGTGCGCCACCACCGCCTGGCCACTTTCCCAGTTCTTACATGGCAGCTGGCCTTTAAGTCTGCTCTCTTTTCTTCCCTGTCATGGCGATTCTTCTCTCTCCCTTGGTTCCTTGCCTGCGCAATCTAAAAGTCCCACCCCGTCTCCCTGCCCAGCCACTGGCTCTATGGCAATTCTTTATTACCAGTTAAAGCCAGCTGGGGGCAGGGACCCTCAGGTCTGGAAGAGTGGCTTTTGGGAGCCAAAATAAGACAAAACATTAGAACCAATTCCCAACAAAGTGCTTTACCAAGACATACATTCTCAGCCTGAAAATTTGTCTTTTAACATCTATTAGGACACAAAACACCCTTCTGGAAGAGGCAGTGCATCATTTAAACTGTTCCCCACAACCTGCTCTGTTGTAGCACTACAACTGTGGAAAAAGTGGAGGTCTTCTCCAACTGCAAATTGCCCTAGGAGTTCACGAATAATACCAAGTCAGGATCAGGAACCTGCTGGTGGGAAAGCCAGAGTTCTACTTATTTGTGTTGTTATTGTTAATTTAGGTTTTGGTGCTAAGGATGGAAGCAAGGGCTTCACACATACTAGGCAAATGCAGTACCACTGAGCTAAAAATTCGCAGCCTCTCCCTCACGAGAGGCTCTCCCTCACGATCATGAGAGCCTTCCCTCGGCAGACTGTGTTCCAGCTCAAATTCACTGCTTGCTGTTCTTTGCAGTTCAATACCTGGCTTCTGTTAGTGATCCATGATGCTTTTTAAATCCATGTTTATAAGCTAGAGAGGTGTCCTAGAACCTTCTGCAGCGATGGAATGTGACAGATGTGCCAATAGCCACATGGACTGTGGCTACCAAATGTTTGAAATCTAGCTGGAGACACTGAAGAACCGAATATTTAAATGAATTTACTTGGTTTAGATTATTAACGTTTGGTTGCCAGTGAGACTAGGAGCTTCCAGCAAATGAGTTCAGCAAAACAGGAAAGGCTTCTTAGATTGAGGCAACAGAAGGGAACTGCAAGCAGATGTGTCTGCCCCTCCCCCTTCTCAAACTAAAGATTCTACGTAGGAGCCTGGGAACTCCTGCATTATGCAAATGGTCAGTCCCTGTCTCTCTGTCCCTAACCTATGCTTGTCATTTTTCTTTGAGGGAGAATGATTTCACATCTAATCAGAAGCATGCAGTACTACTTGAATTCAGAGTGCTATGAACTAAAAACAGGCATGAAGGTGGAAGGAGACATGTTGGTGAGTGGGGGAGTGGATACAATCAAAATACATTGGATAAATGTATGAAATTGTCGAAATAGGATAAAACGTTAAGGATAAAGTGCCTTCCATTCATAGGCATGAAGTTCAGTTCCCAGAACTCTCATAAAAAAAACTGGTTGTAGTGGCATGTACCTGTAACTCTAGAGCTAGAGAGGCAGAAACCAGAGGATCCCAGCAGCTGGATTGCCCAAGAGACTCTGCCTCAAATAAATAAGGTGGAGAGATATATAAAAGAAACCTGATCTTGACTTCTGGCCTCCATATACTTGCTTGTGAGTGTGTGTGTGTGCGCGCGCACATGCACGCGCGCACACACACAGAGTAATTAAAATGGACTTGGACATATAAGTCAACAGAGTGCTTGCCCAGTATTTATGAAGCCCTAGGTTTCATCTCTGTTTCTGCATAGAGTGTGGTGGTGAATGCCTGTTATTTTGGCCCTGGGTTTAAAAAAAAAAAGTTTATAAAGTAGTTAAAATGGTAAATTATGTTGTATATTTTATCAGTATGCATTTCTTAAGTCACAAAGATTTAATACTACTATCGAAGTTTTAAAAGCAGTAGTTCTTACTCTGTTTTTTTTTTTTTTTTTTTTTAAGGAAAAGTCCTGAGAATAAGTCATAAGGGGGAAATATCTCAAGAATAAGGGAAGCTATGAGGAAGATGGAGGAATTGTTAGTAATTCTTCTGTGCTGTGAGGCTGATGCCAACCTGGCTTGTCTGGTAGATAGTGTAGGCTTCTAGTTTTTCAGGTTTTATTTTGTTTTTGAGGAAGGACCTTGCTATGCAGCCCAAGCTGGCTTGAACTCACAGTTCTTTGACAGTGAGAAGTTCTGGAAATAAAATGTGCTCCAGAGACAAGGAGAGGTTGGGATGTTGTAGGTCAAGGGGATAATTTCCTTATTTTGGGCTAGCCTTAGACCCCTGAATAGCTTTAGACTCCTGCATAGCTTTAGACCCTGCATAGCTTTAGATTCCTTGCCTACCCCTGTGTCAGAGCATCCTATAACTGAGAGATATATCCTTTAGAATATATTAACTTAGCAGATCTCTAGCTTCCACTGACCTAGAAGGTAAGAATGTTGTCAGATTAACATCTGAAGCCTACAGGAAAGCGTCTCCATCTTGCTGTAACCACCTCTCATGTACCCACCAATATATTTGGAATGTATCTTGATTTATGGCTTTCTTTATTTTGTTACTATGAAAACGTCATGGACTGCTTCCACATGAGAACATGGAATTTGGGGTACCAAGACCTGTCTTCCCAGGCCATGGTCACTCAAGTTTGGCTGTAGAACAAACTCTTATTCCCTTTGAGGTGGGAATTGTGTTTTTCTTTTGCTTCCCCACCCCCCGCCCCTAACCCCGGTTGATACCTCCCAGCCTCCCACCACACCCCACCTTGAAAACAACATTATGGCATGAAGACGTGTCTTAATCCCCAGCACCACAGACATGGGATGTGGTGTCAAATGTCTGTCACTCCAGCAGTTGGGGAGTGAAGACAGCAAGATCATTAATTCAAGGTCATCACTGGATATTCAGTGAGTTTAAGGGTAGCCCGAGCTAGCTACGTGTTACCAGAGAAAAGAAGAAAGGAAGTAGCATGGTTTGGAGCTGACATGTCTTATTAACTACTTTGATAAGTGATGTGGATCTGGAGTCCAGCACAGTCATATCTTATAAGTTAATCATCTTATAAACACTGTGAACGAGCCCTTCCTCCTTCCTTCCTTCCTTCGTCCTTCCTTCCTTCTTCCTTCCTTCCTTCTTCCTTCCTTCCTTCTTCCTTCCTTCCTTCTTCCTTCCTTCCTTCCTTCTTCCTTCCTTCCTTCCTTCCTTCCTCCTTCCTTCCTTCCTTCCTTCCTTCTTTCCTTCCTTCCTTCCTCCTTCCTTCCTTCTTCCTTCCTTCCTCCTTCCTTCCTTCTTCCTTCCTTCCTCCTTCCTTCCTTCCTTCCTCCTTCCTTCCTTCCTTCCTTCCTTCTTCCTTCCTTCCTTCCTTCGTCCTTCCTTCCTTCCTTTTTTGAGATGGGATCTCACTATGGAGTCCTTGCTGCCCTTGAATTCTTTATGTAGACCAGACTAGCTTCAGACTACCTGAGATCCACCTGCCTCTGCCTCCTAAGTGCTGGGATTAGGGGCATGGACTACCATGCCTGGCTTGTTTTTGTTTTCTGGTTTGTTTGTTTTCATAGGGTTTCTTTGTGTAGCCCGAGAACTCATTCTGTAGACCAGGATGTCCTTGAACTCAGTGCCTGCCTCTGCCTCCTGAGTGTTGGGATTGAAGACTGTATAACACCACTGCCTAGCAAATCAGTGGGTGCATTCCAACCCCACTTTCCCTTGCAACAGGCAGGGATAGCCACCACTATACTAATGAGAATTAGCCATGTGTTTGTTTGTTTGTTTGTTTGTTTGTTTTTTAAAAAAACGAGATCTCCCTGTATTAAGGCCTGGGTAACTGATGCCTGTCTAGCCAGCCATTTTATGCTGTTACAAGGAAACTTTCTCATGTACCGTTACTGGAAACTTCTTCATGCCTGAGTTAACCGTTAATCCAAATTCTGTTATGTTCTATGCTTTGGTGTTCTTGGAAACCAATCACAATAGAAGTCATTTAGAACTGCTTTGTATAGATAACCTCAATAAGCTTGAACCTCAGGCCTCCCTGGGAATTGATTGATATCTTACTTGGCAGAAAGAGACATGTGTGTGGATAACTGATATCTTGGTTGGGAAGTTGGGACGGGGACATGGATGCTAGGCAAGTCATTGTCCAGCCACACTTGAATAACCTAATCAATGAAGACAGTGTAAGTATACCACAAAAACCTGTTCCTAAGGAAGTCACCTATCCCTAAATCCTGATTGGTGGAATATTTTGGCACAGATTTTTGTGGATTTCAGGCTTAAAAACTCTATAGGATTCTGGATTGGGGTCACAGTCTAGCTTCTGAGTCCAGGCTGTGTCCATGATCAATCAGTCCTGGGATGAGTGCTCAATAACCTATCCATGTCTGAGTGAGATAATATCTGAGTGGTTGGGCAACTCCTGGACCCCCCAACACTCTGTGTATCTTAAGTTGATCTCAAACCCATGATCCTCTTGCCTCAGCTTCCCAAGAGTTAGGATTTCATGTATAAGCCAACATACTTAGTCATGCATATGTTTTTAGTCAATACATGTAGCAATTGTATGTATTTATGGGACACAGTGTGGTATAGATTAATTGGTTTATTTCTATTCCTGTTAGCTTCCAAATGAATCTCAGACTATGATTTATTTATTTAGCTTTTACACAGTTATTGGAGGGTTACCCCTAAATCTATATTTCTATTTCTTTGTGTGTGTGTGTTCTTTTTGTTTTTGCTTTTCGAGACAGGGTTTCTCTGTGTAGTTCTGACTGTCCTGGAACTCACTCTGTAGACCAGGCTGGCCTCAAACTCAGAAATCCGCCTGCCTCTGGGTCCCAAGTGCTAGGATTAAAGGTGTGTGCCACCACTGCCCGGCGCTATATTTCTATTGGCTAGGTGGTCTACTTCCAACTGTGTTATTCAAGTACCTGCTGTTTGAATCTCACCCAGGTTACTTCTGCTCCAGCAGTCTGTCCTGATGGAGGCATTTCACTTGGGTGCATGCTCCTAGTCTATCAAGTCTAATGGAGACCTCCTGTCTTCTCCATCTTCCTTCTCCTTTGCTCCCCTTTCTTTCCTCGTGGTCCCTACCTGTGACCCCAGGCTGGTAACTCAAACTCCACCTCGTCGATTCTCCCAAGTAATTGGCTGTAGCCAATTATTTATTTAAAACTATTTAACCAATAGTTTTAAATTGGGGAGCAAAGTTTACATAGCACTGTTTGGTGTACATGATCTTTGGGGCCAGTATTTAGCATTTGAATGCACAGCAACACCAGACCAATCCCAATAGTGTAGCACTTCAGTGCATGTATGACATGTATAACAGACAGATCAAGGTAAATTGGTATAGTTGTCCTTCAGATATTCTTTGTATTGTTAGCATTAAAAAAAGAATCTTCTTTTTGTTTTTTGGGGGTTTTGTTTTTGCTTTTTGCTTTTTTGAGACACAGTTCCTGGAACTCGATTTGTAGACCAAGCTGGCTTCGAACTCATAGTGATCCACCTGCTCCTGTCTCTTGAGTGCTGGGATTAAAGGTGTGTGCCACCATTCTTGGCCTAAAATTTTTTTTTTTAAATGCTATTCAGCCAGGCATAGAGGTGCATACTTGGGAGGTACTTGGGAGGCAGACGCAGGCAGATCTCTGAGTTCCAGGCCAGCCGGGTCTACAGAGCTAGTTCTAGGACAGCCAGGGCTATGCAGAGAAACCATATCTAAAACAAACAAACAAACAAACAAACAAAACCAAAAAGCTATTCATTTCTTGTATGTTGGTGTACCGCATGCATGTGTGCTAGCTACTGCATGTACGTGGAGGTAGGATGACAACTTGTGGGGTTCTCTTTTACCATGAGGGTGCTGAGGTTGAATTTAGGCCCTTTAGCTTTGTTACTGTTGAACTTTCTCTCCAGGGCTCCTCCATATTTTTTTTTTTTAGAAAGGGTCTCCAGTAAAATAGAAGTAAAAAAAGCTCACTACACTTCTGATCTTCCTGTCTTTACCTCCCAAGTATTGAGATTGCAAGCACACACCTCCAAACCTCTTCAATGTTGTGCTAGAAATGGACCCCAGGGTTACAAGGTGAGCCCTTTACCTCCTGAGCCACACCAGCCAGCCCACATTTCAGAGCCTTTTGTCCACACTGTCTAATACTGCCTGCAGCGAGAACAGGGCTTCACCAACCATTCCCATGTTGGTAGAGAAGAGGTGGTGTATTTGTTTAGTGCTTAGAAACACATTTTTATTTTTTACTTACCCCCTACAAATATAATTACATTCTGTTTCTTTGAGGTTGAAATTGTGTTGTCAGATTAGCCCAGCTGGTGGCTGCTAATCCTCAAGGTTGTTACTAAATACTGCTAATGTTACTAAGCTAATAACAGCACCACAGTCAGACTAGGAGCTGATCGCCTTAATTTCCAGCAGGGTGATTAGAAGCTGTTGATAATCGCCTGGCAGAAAGACTAGATGATTTCCAATTAACAGACTAGACAAACTGTATTCATTTGTAAATTTTGTTTGTTCGTAATAAATTGTACTGCTTCTATAATCTAATTTCTAATTAAACATAGCTTTGGAGCATGGTCATTTATGACACTGGATCAGTATTTGCATAGTTGCTCTTTAGTGGTTTTTGTTTTTTAAGAAGCATGGGGTGCTTGTCTTCACTATGCCATCTGTCACTCTTGAGGGTTAGAAACTGGATACAAAGACCTCTGTTGGGCTGGAAGGGTCTTGCCTGTCATGCACAATAGCCTGCATTTGATCCCCAGCATCACACACATGCGATGTGGAAGTTCATCCCTCTAATTTCAGAATTCAGGAGGTGTGTTACAGGTGACCCACTAGAGATGGACACTCAGACCCAGTTTATAGCCAAGTGAAAATCTTCAGTCCAGTTGACTAGGAGGACATCCAGGTATTTGGGGACCTATGTGTGGCCCCAAATGTCTAGAGCACAGGGTTTGGGAAGTCAAAGTCCAAGTTCTGTCATCTCTGTCAGCAGTTACAGGGAGGTTCTGCACAAGCAGGCAGTTTAACTGAAGCTGAGATGAGTTAGCTGTGGTATCTTGACATCTGGCTCCTACAATAGAGCTGGGTAGATTTCCATGGGCTTTTCCATCAAGGAGGCCAAATTCTAGTTAAACCTGAAGTGCCCTCAGCAAGAAGATAAGAACCTCTGCACTGTCTTTCCTTGTCACAGGTGGCCTCAGGAAGACCAAAAGTTCAAGACCATTTTTAGCCACAGAGAAAATTTGAGGCCAGCCTGGTCTACATAGTGAATTCTAGGACAGTCAGGGCAATGCAGAGAGAGCTTGTCATAACAGCAGTGGCAGCAGCAGCGGCAGCAGCAGCAACAACAACAGAAATAAACAACAATCTTGTTTGTTTGTGGAGCTGGGCCCCATGTCAGGCCTCCTGACTGGCCAGGATAAAGTGGAGAGGCCCATGCTCTCCGAAATGGACGGCCCTGAAGCCTTGGCCGTTGTTCCTTCATTGTCCATGGCTTTCATGTCACCCTGCCTCCTGGCATCCAGAACCAGTAAGACACATCATCGCATGTGCTGGGCAAGGAAGCTTCTCAGGAAATGTCTGGAGTGGCTCAGCAAAGCTTCATATGGAATCTGCTGACCCTCAGTGTTCAATCACTGACAGAACTTACACCCTGAGTAACATTTACCACTCTAACTGGTGCCCAACATCATGACATTCCTCTCAAATCCACCTTGCCTGAGAAAAATTTTTGACTGGATTTCTCTAACTTTTCCTTGTTTGTTTGTTTTTTTAAAGCATAATGGAGGTTGGTTGTTATTATTATTAATAATTATTATCATCATCATTAATTAGTTTGGGGGGACTTAATTTTTTGTTAAGTTTGATTTCATTTCTTTTTGAGAGCCTTCTACCTCTGCGCTATTCCTGCTTCCTCTGTTCCTTCCAAATGTCTCTCATTTTCTCCTTCTCAAACTCACCGTCTTGTTGGGTGGTGGTGACGCACACCCGCCTTTATTCCCAGCACTCAGGAGACAGAGGCAGGTTGTTCTCTGTGAGTTGGAGGCCAGCCTGGTCTACATAACAAGTTCTAGGCTAGTCAAGGCTACATAGTGACTCTCTCTCTCTCTCTCTCTCTCTCTCTCTCTCTCTCTCTCTCTCTCTCACGCATTCACGCACGCACACACACGCACACTCATGCTTTCTTCTTTAATTATATGCAGGATTGACCTGGTAGAACCTAATTCTTTCTCTCTCAGCAGCCACTGACCATCTGAAAGGCATGAAAGAAACTAGGTAGAATTTCTTCTGTCCATTTCAGCACCTCGACTGGTGTCATTATGTTGGTCTTGTTCAGGCAACCATACTGTTGAGATTTTATGGGTGTGTTTTTGCCATAATGCCTAGGGGGCTCCATCTAGCAACAAGTATTCTAGGCTTCTGGCTCTTACAATCCTTGTACTCTCCCTTCCATGATTTTCTCTGAGTCTTCGATGTAGGGCTTGCATTGAAGACATACCGAATCCAACAGTTCTTTACTTTACATTTTGACCAGTTAGTAAGTTTTTCAAGTTTTCATCTGATTCTCTGATTAATGTCAGGAGCCATAATAGGACAAGATAATAATTAGCAGTTGATCATCCTGAAATGCTTGCCTCGGATTATCTGCGACAAGTGTGCCACATCAGCAAGGCTATGCTGGTCATATTTTAGGAAAGATCCTGCTATTAATATGCTTTTCCTATTATTATTATTAAAATATATAACAATCACTAAGCAATAGCACTCCCCTTTGGAGCAGATCTCTGCAGAACGACGGAGATGTACTGTCTTGAAGTGTTGCTATATAGACAAATAGACGACTTCTTAAGTCTTTTTTTTTTTTTTTTTTTTTTTGGTTTTTCGAGACAGGGTTTCTCTGTATAGCCCTGGCTGTCCTGGAGCTCACTCTGTAGACCAGGCTGGCCTCGAACTCAGAAATCCGCCTGCCTCTGCCTCCCAAGTGCTGGGATTAAAGGCGTGCGCCACCACTGCCCGGCTTGACTTCTTAAGTCTTAATGATGATCCTATAAGAATTCCTAAAATTATATCAATGATTATTAAGCTCTTTCATAGTGGGACTGGTATTAGGTCCCTTTCTGATAGTCAAAACTGCAATGAGAACTCTGTCAGTTTCCCAAGTGTCATCAGTTAACAGCACTTAGATAGTAACCAGACTTTCTCCTGCTCAGAGCACATTCCAAGGTGGTTGTAAAACAATTAACCAAGGGTCACTAAAAGATAATTCACAATTTATTATAGGTGCTAGGACAGAAGAGAAAATATTGCCTGGGTTTATCTATACAAAACTTCACTGATTTCTTAGTTACAGTTTTAAACCTTCAGTGAACCTGTGGAGCTAGACAGGTGATGGATGTTTAGTCAGATAATTACTCCTAATGGATATGCATGTAAACATTCCCTGTTGTAAACTTCTGTTTCAATTTATGATTTGAATTTTGGTGTGAACTTGTGATGAACTTTGTAACATGTGATCAGGAACTCTGAATGATGTATAAGACAAAGGGACGTTCGTTAGCGACTCACTTTTCTCTTTCTCACTCACTTCTCTTCACTTTCTCTCACTCTCTCTCTTCTCTCTCCTCTCTTCTTTCACCCCTGCTTAGATTCTCTCCACTCAGAGTTTTTCCTTTGTTAGAATTTTTTTTACCTTTCCCTACTTTGTCTCTCAGCTAGCTTTTTTTTTTTTTTTTTTTTTTTTTTTTGGTTTTTCGAGACAGGGTTTCTCTGTGTAAGCCTGGATGTCCTGGAGCTCACTCTGTAGACCAGGCTGGCCTCGAACTCAGAAATCCGCCTGCCTCTGCCTCCCAAGTGCTGGGATTAAAGGCGTGTGCCACCACAGCTAGCTTTGATAGGAAACTTTTTATACTTAGTAATAAACTACAATAACTTCTTTAAGTGTCTTTTCTTCCTGCGACCTCAAACCAACAGACCTAAGTTAGAGCCTGGCAGTGCCTGCAGAGAGAGTACTAAGGATATTTGCCTAATTCTCTCCTGTCCCTGGGCTGAGGTGTTAAGTGCCAGAAACTGCAGTTTCTGGCCAAGAAAGATTTTATTAAACAGCAACCCTAAATATCTCGTAAGATATTACCCCGAATCTCGTAAGACCAAGTCTTACCCCTTGCCGACGCTCTTCCAATTCCTATCCCCCTTGGCTGCCTCAAGAAGAACCGACCGGAGGAGAAGAAAGAAGATCACCTTCTCCTCCCACCAAGCCGGGCTGGCTCCTGGCAGATTAAGGACAAGAGCGATAGACTGGGCCAGTGCACAGGGTCTAAACATTTTTAATTGAGATTTTTATTTCTTTTGTGTGAGTATGTATGTACTTGTGTAGATGTGTGTGTCCATAGTGTTCAGGTGGCCGGAGAGAAACTTTCTCTTCCCACCATGCAGGTTCCAAGAACCAAACTCAGGTATTCATGTTGAGGACAGCACCTTTACATGATGAAGCATCTCACTAGCTCCTGGAATTTAAGACATTTTAATAGACAGTCTAAGCCTTCTGGTTAAGAGGAAGAAAAGTTCTTAGGAAGAAAGTAAGACATCCAACAAGGAATATAAGTGGGGCTTCGCAAAGGAGAATCGCCCCTTTAGTCTCCCTGTCCTCTCTGTGTGCACTTTTGATGGATGGTTAATTTAAAAGAACTGAGGGCTGCAGTGTAACACAGTGGGTAGAGGGCTTGCCTAGTATGTGAAAGGAAGCCCTGGGATCCTTCTCCATCCTGAGTACCTCATAAAGCCAGACTGTTATTTGCTGTAATCTCAGCACTTGGGAAATAGGGAGGCAGGAGGGATCAGAAGTTCAAGACCCACTGGAGACACTGTCTTTGTCCACAAAACTAGATTTGTCCAAGCTTGGATTTGAACCCTGTGATGGATTGTTGAGGAAGGATGTAAGCTAGGAAATAGTTGTATTCTTGCAGCATGGATGATGAAATATGTGTGTGGAGATCCTTTAAAAAGACAACACATTCAGGAGTAGTGATGCACCCCTGTGGTCCCAGCACATTGGAGGCAGAGGCAGAAAGTTCAGGGGTTCGAGGCCATTCCTAGCTACCTATTTCAATGTGGGCTACATGAGACTCTAACTGAGAAAACGAAACAATAAAGGTTAGAACCCCAGTTATGGGCGTTTCTAAGAACAGGGCCCTAAGTTTTCTGGCATCTGCCCATGGTCTATGAGGGTTCAGCTTCTGGACATGAGGTTATCAGTTTCACTTCCTGACTGCTAACTAGAGTACAGACTGCCCTCTAGACTCCAGCTGCCACCTCTACAGACAAACATAAACAGAGCCCTCACCCCCACCCCAAGCTGGTGATCTGAGAGCTGTAAATAACAGAGTTGGGGTTCTGCCTAGAGTGAGAATTCTCATGAGAGGACAGTGGTAACAGCCCTAACTTGTCAACCTTCCTCTTTGCTGATGTCCAGACTTGGTTTCTGCTGACCCTTGTGTCTTGGCACAGTGAGTGGGAACAATGCCCTCCTGAGCCTCTGGCAGAGATCAGCAAACTCATTGTTCCCATGGTTAAGCAGAGCCAAGAGGGAGATTTTAGCCTTAGGACTGTGGCTCACAGAGGCAAAGCTAACTTTATGCTGTGCTTGTGTATGTGGGGCTCATCACAGAACCCCTCCAATAGGCTGTTATGAAGGTCACAGGGTCCCATTTAAGAAGGGTGTTGAGCATAGTCTTTAGCAATGCAAAAGTGTTAAATTAAAGCATATGATTCAAAGAGGATTTATTTGCTTACAACTTTAAAATAAATGATCTTCCTTGTTTTTACTTTATGTATATGAGTGTTTGCTTGTTTTATGTATGTGTAAGACATGTGTACCTGGTGCCCTTGGAGACTCTTCACTCCGTGCAGAATCCCAGTCATTAAGGATCAGATTCCTTGGAACTGCAAAGCATGGTTGTGAGCCACCATCTGGGTGCTGGGAACTGAACTTGGGTTCTTTACAAGAGCAGTCAGTGCTGCTGAGCCATCTCTCTCCGATTTGTTTTCTGAGACAGGATCTCACTCTGTAGATGAGAATGGCCTCAAACTCGAGATCAGAGATCTTCCTGCCTCTACCTCCTGAGTGCTGAGACTAACGGTGTGGACCACCACACTTAGTTGTTTGTTTGGAGACAAATTATTGTTAGATTTGTCAGATAGGCTTTTAAAGTGAGAGCTCCCTACCTCAGCCTCTAGGGCCATGAGACTATAAGCATGTCCACTTCATAGTCTTTGTTTTGATTCCTTTTTATATTTCACTTTTAAAATAACATTTTTATGTGCATGTGTGCAGGTCAGGTGCACCTCTGTGGAGAGATGACTGGACAAAGCTGGGCATGGTTGTGTGTGCCTTTAACCCCAGCACTCAGGAGACAGGCAGGTGCAAGACAAGGTGAGCTCTTTTTTGTTTGTTTGTTTTTGTTTTTTGTTTTTTGTTTTTTTTTTGAGACATGGTTTCTCTGTGTAGCCCTGGCTGTCCTGAAACTCACTTTGTAGACTAGGCTGACCTCGAACTCAGAAATCTGCCTGCCTCTGCCTCCCAAGTGCTGGGATTAAAGGCGTGCGCCACCACTGCCTGGCGCAAGGTGAATTCTTTATCTACTTTTCTTTTAGCATTGAAAAACTGAAGACACGTCATTTTTTGTCACCAGCAGGCTGCTGCATGGCACAGTGGACATGTGGGCTTAGTTCTGATGTGGGTCCAAGAGGGCGTGATGACCAGCTGGTCAGAGGGAAAGGGACACTTGAAGCAGAGGTCATAGCAAGGCACAGCTAAGTGGCCAGCAAGATTAAAACATCCCTAGGAGGCAATTCTAGCTGTTTTTCACTGTTGGAGTTCAGCTTCTTCATCATGTGGTGAAGGACACCAGGGTCCTTCTGGTCCTTTGTGAAGGCTGCCGGCTCTGAATTCTCAAGGTATAGAACTCGGTCTTGGGGGTTTTCCTGTTGCTCCCATCCTTCCCACTGTATTCCCAGAAAGCAGCCATCAGGGACTCCTTGCAGTGATCAGTCTCTGGAAGGCTGGGCATTTTTGCCAAGTTGCAGTAGTACAAGGCTGGCTGCTTGAGATAGGATCTTGCTATGTGGCTCAGATTGGCCTTGAACCTATAATCTGCTGCTTCTGTACTGGGATTAGGACATGCACTACTTTGTCCAGCATTAAAACATTGTTTTTAAATGTTGAAATTAGATTTATTTATTTATTTGTTGTGTGTGTGTTCTTGTGGATGGGGATGTATTTATGCCATGGTGCCTGTGTGGAGGTCAGAGGGCAACTTGCAGGAGTTGGTTCTCTCCTTCTACCACGTGGGTCCTGGAAACAAAACTCCGGTGACCTGCCTTAATGCCGATTGCCTCTGCCCTCCCAGCCATCTCGCTGGCCCTCAAAACATTGTGGACTCAATGATATCATATCCTCTTTCTGTATTAGTTGTGGCAAACATGGTTCTCCCTTTTAGCCCATCACTGTGGTGACCGTCAATGGTAAATTTGTTTGTGCCTAGCTCCACTTACATTCCTGAGATGGGCCCTGCTTACCAAGATAGTTACGATTGAGCTGTTTCTTTTCAGAAGATATGGCGAAGCTCCAACTCCTTCCTGTGGACCTGCGACTGTGACTTGTAACTTTATTTGGAGTCTTCTAAGATAATATCAAGTTAAGGTGAGGCCCTTAGGATGGGATATAATCTAGTATGACTGGCTTTCTCGTAAGAAGAAAACACTCATGAAGCGGCGTGCTGCACTGCTCAGTGGGAGAGTACTTGCCTGGCCTGTGCTAGATCTGAGACTGACTCCAATACTACAAAGACAAAACTATGAAAGAAAAACACTCCATGTACTAACCAATGAGCCCAAGGCAAGAACAAGAGAGGCAGAGCTTGCCCTATACCAGCACAGAGGAGGGACACTAACACACGATACCGGAGTGTTGTGGTACACCAGCCCCCAGGGGTTGCCTGAAGCTGCGGACAGTGCTGATGCTGTACATACTGGGCTCTTTTACGAGTTCCTATTGTCAAAGTTTAACTTATAAATTAGGTACAGAGGTGAACAATAACTGATGGTGAAACCACCATGTATGCTAGTGGGGTTATATGAATATGGTCTCTTTCAAAATATGTTCTTGCGCTTTTGCCTTTTCTTTTAAAGAGAACAGTATGACACCTTGTGAGTTGTGAGTTGACAGCACCAGGACTCTTGCTCTTAGAGACCATTGGTAATGAAAGTGTTAGGGAAACAAGCATTGTAAATATTGTGGTGGTCAATCAGACTGGGCAAGCTGTTAAGTAACTAATGGGTAGCTTGTGTACACAGCACAGATATACTAGACAGGCATAAACAAATCTGGGAAAAACCAGGATAATGTCACATTAAGCTCATCAAAATGGCTTTTAATTTAGAATTTGTTACTTGCTACTGGAATTTCCATTTAAAATTTTCCACAATTGACTATGAGTCACTGGTGTGGAAAGTGAAACCATGGGTAAGGAGGGGCTAATATACTATATGTATTATTTTTAAAATGTGCATGCATGTGTGTGTACATGCATGTGTGTGTGTGTGTGTGTGTGTGTCCTTATAGCACCTTAATTCTAGGGACTGAACTGTGGTCATCTGGCCTGGCAGCCAAGTGTCCCTATCCACTGAGACACCTTGCCAGTCCTATATTGTATTCTTAAAACCTGTTTTATTTACTTAGTGGATATCGTATTTAGGACTTTAGCTTTTTTTTTTTGGTTTTTTGAGACAGGGTTTCTCTGTGTAGTCCTGGCTGTCCTGGAACTCACTCTGTAGACCAGGCTGGCCTCGAACTCGGAAATTCGCCTGTCTCTGCCTCCCAAGTGCTGGGATTAAAGGCGTGCGCCACTACTCCCCCAGCAAAACTCTGTCTTTAAAAAGCAAAATAAG
The DNA here is from genome assembly GCF_004785775.1 of Grammomys surdaster. Lineage (NCBI taxonomy): Eukaryota > Metazoa > Chordata > Mammalia > Rodentia > Muridae > Grammomys > Grammomys surdaster. Next base: position 2,898,092 of record NW_021604753.1, on the reverse strand, counting down.
GAGATGCATTTGGCTGTCTTGAGATAAGGCCTTGCTGAGTAGTATACCTGATTGTTTTAAAAATTATCATGTGTGTCGCCACACATGTGCGTGTAACAGGAGCCTATCTGGAGCTTGGAGCTGGTCCCCACACTCTACCTGACTGAGGGTTTCTGTCACGATGCAGTGTTCTCCAGGCTAGTAGCTTGTGAGTTTCTTTCCAATGCTTTTGTCTTCACCCCTGTCTCACTGTAAGAGTTTTGGGTTTACACATGTGTAACTCTTCATGGGGCTTTTAAAGCCTTTTACGTTGGTTCTTGAGATGAAACTCAGCTATGAGGCTTGATTGCAAACATGTTTTCCTGCTGATTCATCTCCTTGGCCAGTTTTTTTTTGAGACAGGATCTCACTGTAGAACTCTGACTGGTCTGGAACTTGCTATATAAACCAATATGGCTCTGAACTCATTCGGCCCTTCTTCCTGTCTTTGCCTTTTAGAGTACTGAGATTGCATGCATTACAATTCTCAGCCCCTGAGGTACATATTGGAATACTTCCATTTAACAGATACAACACTGGGACATGAAGAGAGAGGTTGCTTGGCTGTTAAGAGCACTTGCTGTTCCTTCCGAGAACCTGAGTTATGTTCTCAGCATCCAGGCAGCACAGTTCACAACCGCCTACAACTCCATATATAACAACAACACACAGACACAACTGCCTATAACTCCATATACAACAACAACACACAGACACAACCGCCTACAACTCCATATACAACAAC
>NW_021604753.1:2859035-2897319 GCF_004785775.1 Grammomys surdaster | reverse complement strand
TGCCTATAACTCCATATATAACAACAACACACAGACACAACCGCCTATAACTCCATATATAACAACACACATTTACACACTCCATAGCATACACACACATATATATATACATATACATTTTATTTACTTATTTATTAAGACAGGGTTTTTCTTTGTAGCCCTGGCTATCCTGGAACTTACGATGTAGACCAGGCTGGCCTCAAACACACAGAGATCTGCCTGCATCTGCCTCCTGAGTGCTGGGATTAAAGGTGCATACCACCACCGCCCAACAGATTTTTTCCTTTTAAAAAGCTATGAGGGCTTGCTTGGAAATAGTTTTAGGAGTGTATCTAGAAGTAATGAAAAAGCAGGCTTGGCATTGGCTGGTCCTGAGGGTGTAGATAGTAGGTGAAGGCTCCTGTTACTGTGCAGGATGTTGATGCTGCTACTGTCTGGGTAGTGCTATGACCTAATGGTATTCTGCTCCCTCTCAAAGGGCTGCTGTTTATAACAAGGTCCATGACTTTGGGAGTTTCACAGGTCAGTGACTGTCCTAGTGGTCTGGGTGAGGAACTGTGGTGACTAATCTTGGTTGTCAGCCTAGAAGAGGCAACTTCAGTGGAGGAATTACTTTGGCCTATGCTCCGAGGTTTTTCATTGATTGTCAATTGATGGAGGAGGGCCCAGACTCTGAGGGCAGTGCAGCCCTTGAGCAGGTGGTTTTGGATTGTACAAATTAGGTGAGCAAGCTGGGGGAAGGAAGCCACTAAGCAGCCTTCCTCCATATTTAACTGCGTCACAATTCTGTCTTGACTTCCCTGACCAGGGATTGTAGTCAGTAAATCAAATAAAGTCTTTCTTCCCCTAAGTTGCTTTTGGTCAGTGTTTTAGCATAGCACCAGAAAGCAAACTAGAGTAGAAATCAAGTTCCTTGTCAATTCTCAGCCACGCATGGTCACTCACATCTCTAAACTCAGAACTCAGCTCACCCCAACGTGGGCTACCAAGGGGAGACTGTGTCTAAGAAAACAAAATAAAACATTTTTTCCCATTGTGCCAAATGGGAAGAAACTGGGACCAAAATGACTGTTGCTGTGGCTAGACTGTGCTGGGCGGAGCTGGGTGTGTGTACATACATACCTGTAATTCCTGTATTTGGGAGATGGAAGTAGAAGGATCAGCAGTTCAAGGTCAGCCTTAGCTACTTGAGTGTAAGGTGAGCCTGGGCTACATAAGACCATGTCTCAAACAAACAAACAAACAAACAAACAAACAAACACTGAGGAGGTAGCTCAGCTGGTAGAACAGTATAATTATTGTAGTGCTGGGACTAGAACCCAGGATCCTGTACAAGCTGGCAAGCCCTGCACTACTGAACTACATCCCAGCCCTGGTTTTATTTGTTTGTTAAAAAGTTGGTTTTTTCTTCCTTAATTTCTCCTTCCTGTGTTTATGTGTGTGTGTACACTATGATAGTGGGCTTGTGCATTTGGAGGTCAGAGGACAACTTGTGGGAGTTGACTTTCTCCCTCTAATGGGTTCTAGGATTGCACTCACATGGTCAGGTCAGGCTTGGTGACAAGTGCCTTTACCCACTGAGCCATCTTGCTGGTCCCTTTGACTTTTGAGACAGGATGCTATGCTTCTCCTTGTTATAGCCAAGAAAGAACCTTGAACGCCTGATCCTCCTTCCTCTATCTCCCAGAAGCTGAGATTACAGGTGTGTATCCCCATGCCAAGCTGTAGCCCTGTGTATGTGTGTGTGTGTTTGTACCACACATGTGGGTGCACGCATAAATATGCACATTTGTGTATGAATGAGGGTGCATGCCATGACATACTTATGGAAGTCAACTGTGGATGTTCATCCTCGAATTCTACCTTATAGTATTTATTTATTTATTTATTTATTTATTTATTTATTTATTTATAGACAGGGTTTCTCTACGTAGCCTTCTGACTATCCTGGAACTCGATCTTTAGACCAGGCTGGCCTCTGATTGCCTCTGTCTCCTGAGTGCTGGGATTAAAGGTGTGCCATCATTGTCCAGCTTATTTACTTATTTTTATTTTATGGGTATTTTGCCTGAATGCATGTTTATGCACCATGTGTAGGTCTGTGCACGATGTGTGGTGCCTGGTGCCTGTGGAGGGCAGAAGGCATTGGGTCGGTCCCCTGGAACTGGAGTTACAGACATTGTGAGCTGTCATATGAGTGCTGAGAATCAAGCCCAGGCCCTCAGAGCAGCCAGATCTCTTAACTGCTGAGCCATCTCTACCTTATTTTGGGACAAATTCTGTGTGTGCCAGCTGTTTTTTTATGTCAACTTGACACAAGCTATAGTCACCTGAGAGGAGGGAACCCCAACTGAGAAACTGTTTCCATAACATCTGACTGTAGGCAAGCCTGTTAGGCGTTTTCTCTTTCTTTTTGTTTGTTTGCTTGAGAGAAGGTATCACTATGTAGCTCTGACTCCTGGAACTCACTATGTAGACTAGACTGGTCTTGAACTCACAAAGAACCACCTGCCTCTGTCTCCTGAGTACTCAAGTACTGGGGTTAGAGGCCTGAGATCCCACATCCAGCTGGCATTTTCTTAGTTAGTGATTGATATGGGGAGTTGTATTGGTGGTACTGTCCCTAGGCTGGTGGTCCTGGGTTCAATTAGAAAGCAGGCAGGGCCTGGCAGTGGTGGTGCATGTCTTTAATCCTTGCACTCAGGAGGTAGAGACAGGTGAATCTCTGTGAGTTGGGAGCCAGCCTGATCTCCAGAGTGAGTTTCAGGACAGCCAGAGCGACACAGAGAAACCCTGTCTTGAAAAACAAACAAACAAACAAACAAACAAACAAACAAACAAAAAAGTAGGCTCAGTAAGCCAGTAAGCAGCACCCTCCATGGCCTCTGCCTCAGCTCCTGCCCCCAGGTTCCTGCCCTGTTTGAGTTCTTGTCCTAACTTCATTCAATGATGGACTAATATATAGTCCAAATAATAAAATACCTTTCCTTCTCCTTAAATCCAAAGCAGATTGTCCCCTGGGTATTCTTGGGGCAGTGTTAAGGGAGGTAATATGTTAGAATACCAGAAACGAAAGTGTCCTAAGAGGACATAAAGTCCACCATTCATGTCTGACAGCTGGTGCCTAAGGTCCTGGTTAGGAAAGTGACATTCAAGCTACACAGGAAGCTATAAAGAAGGGCTCTTAACTCTACCTAGGCAATTTCTCCCTCTCTTCTGAGCCTTTTGGCCATGGTGAGGGCCAAGAGTAGGATTCCTGCAAATCTCTTTTTTCAGAATAATGGGCTTGCTGGAGATTCTGAAGTCCTCATACTTGCAAAGCAAGGACTATTACCAATGGAGCCATCTCCCCAGCACCTATTATTGTTATTATTTTAAATTTTTATTTATTTTATGTATGTGGGTGCTTTGTGTACATGTGTCTGTGCATCATGTGCATGCTTGGTACCTGTGGAGGCCAGAAGTGGACATCATATCCCCTGGGACTGGAGATACAAGTGGTTGTGAGCTACCTGTAATTGTTAGGAATAGAACCCAGGCCCTCTGGAAGAGCAGCGAGTGTTTTTAACCATTGAGCCTTCTCTGCAGCTCCACCCCAATGCTATTCTTGACAAAGGATCACATGTATCTCAGGCTGGCTTCTTACTTTACCAAGAATGGCCTTGAACTTCTAATTCTCCTTCCTCCAGTTCTTGAGTGTTGAGATACCAGGCATGCACAACGTTCAGTCTGAACCCATGACCTTATAAATGCTAGGCAAGTGCTTTACCAGCTGAGCCATATCCCTAGCCCCTACATTTAGAAGACAGGGTTGGAGAGATGGCTCAGAAGTTAGGAGAACTGTCTGCTCTTCCAGAGGGACCTGGGTTCAATTCCCAGCACTCACATAGCAGCTCACAACTGTCTGTAACTCCAATTTCAAGGGATCTGACACCCTCACACAGACATACATGGGACAAAAAAAAAAAAAAACCCCACCAAAAAACCCCACCAATGTACATAAAATAAAATCCTAATAATGAAAAATAGAAAAAAGAAAACATACATTTATTTATTTATTTATTTATTTATTTATTTATTTATTTATGTGTTTGAGAGAGAGAGAGAGAGAGAGAGAGAGAGAGAGAGAGAGAGAGAGAGAGATACTGTGTACATGCAATAAAGGCCAGAAAAGGGCATTAGATTCCCTAGAAATGGAGTAGGTGTAAGCTATTGTGTGGGTGCTGGACACTGAGCCCAGGTCCTCTGGGTGCGTGCAAAGTGCTCAAGAGCACTGAGCTATCTTTCTGGCCTCCTTCCCCATTTTTTCTTTTTTTTCTTTTCTTCTTTCTTTCTTTCTTTCTTTCTTTCTTTCTTCTTCTTCTTCTTTTTTTTTTGCTTTTTTGTTTTTTCGAGACAGGGTTTCTCTATGTAGCCCTGGCTGTTCTGGAACTCACTCTGTAGACCAGACAGATGGTTGTGAGCTACCATGTGGTTGCTGGGAATTGAACTAAGGTCCTCTGGAAGAGCAGTTGGTGCTCTTAACTTCTGAGCCATCTCTCCAGAGTCCCCATTTTTTTTCATACAATATATTTTGATCATGTTTTTCCCTCCCACAATTCCTCCCAAATCCCCCCTTCCTCTCCCCTCCCCACCCATTTATATTCTTTCTTTCTCTCTTTTAAAAAAAAGTAAATGGCTGGAGCAAAGGCTCAGTGGTTAGGAGCACTGGCTGATCTTCCAGAGAACTGGGGTACAGTTGCCAGCACCCACATGGAAGTTCCAGGGGATTTGACACTCTCTTCTGGCCTCTGAGGGCGCTGCATGCACATGGTACACAGACATACATGCAGACAAAACTTCTATACACAGGCAATAAATAGGAAAAACAAACATGCAAAAACAAGGAACACACGCACAAACCTCCACACACACAAGGATCAAAAAAAAAAAACCTCAAAACAAGTAAAAGACCAATAAGACAAATGACCAAAAATCAGACAAATGACCAAAAGAGCCGAAGTTTTTAAATGGTTTTTAAAAATACCACTGGGTTTGCTTTTTGTTGGCCAACTACTCCTGGGCATGGGCCTGCCCTGAAGTGTGGTTAATATACCCATGAGACTCCTTTGGAGAAATGGATTTTTCCTTTGCCAGTGGGCATCAATTGCAGATAGCTTCCGGTTTTAGGAGTGGGAGCACACGTTCACTTCCCCCTTCTCAGTGCTGGGACCCTGTCTGGCTTGAACTTGTGAAGAAGCTCTGTGCTGCTGTCAGAGTCTGTGTGAGCTCATGTATGCATCAGTCCTGTGCAGTCTGGAAGGCACTGTTTCCTTGGAGTCCTCCATCCCCTCTGGCTCTCAGAATCTTCCTGTCACCTCTTTACAAATATATCCCTGAGCCATGAGGGAAGCCAGCTGCTACATTTTATTAACTAATATGTATCAATCATTTTCCTTCACATGGATATGTCATCAAAATATCCTAAGCCTTGATAATAGTGTTATTTTATGGTTATTGCTTATGACTAAAGCAGCAGACAGCAGGAGACGGGCATGCTCTGTGGCCTGGTTTAGAGCTTTCCAATATCCCATGATCTGCAGTACCATCTCCAGCTCCACTGCTACTGCAAGGGTTCAGTGCTGTCATGGCAGGGCTGATGGATTGTCATCGCTCAGAGAAAAGCAGAAGTAGCTTACTTGCAAGGTCAGGACTCCAAGACACAGAAGCAAGCTGAGTATGATGGCACACACCTATAGTTCCAGCACTAAGTTAGTGGGGACAGAGCCAGAATTGACAGTACGTTCAGGCCACCTAGAATGTCTAGTAAGATCTTGTCTCTGAGACCAACCCAATGAAAACAGCAGCTGGGAGATGGCTTCTTGGGTAAAGTGCTTACTTCAAAACCTTGAGTACCTGTGCCACCAAGTATGGCTCCTCAGGTAAAGGTGCTTGCTAGGACTCACATGGTTGAAGGAGAGAAAGAATAAGTTATCTTCTGACCTCCATACATGAACAAAATAATTAAGTATGATATGAACACCAACAACAAAATGAGAAGCTGAGTTTGAATCTTCAGCACTACAGAAAGGCTGCATGGTGGCATCTGGTGCTAAAACTCTGTGCTGTCAGGAGGACACAGGACAGTGTTAGTTTAGTCTCAAAAAGATGTGCATGCGTGCACACGTGCACACACATACACACAGACAGAGAAAGAGAGAGAAAGGGAGGGAAGGAGAGAGAGAGAGAGAGAGAAAGAGACAGAGACAGAGACAGAGGTAGAGGTAGAGAGAGACAGAGAGAGAGAGAAAATAAAGTAAGACCCAAATTCAAACAAGCTAGAAAGCAAACTGGAAGACTTCCTTGGGCCACGTATGAACAGCCCCACAGAGAATAACCTTAGACACTACTGCCACCAGGAGCCCAGATGAGTAAATGTCTGTACTAAACCCAGATCTTCCTCAAGACTCACTGAGCTTCACTGTGAACAGTTAGGGACCACCCACAAAGCTCCCTGTGTTCTAGCACATGGTGTGGGTATCATAGGACGTCCCCAGATGAGCTTGCTTGTGCTTTCTCTCCTTTTCTTTCTTTTTTGTCTTTGTTTTTGTTTTTGTTTTGAGACAGGGTTTCTCTGTGTTGCCCTGACTGCCCTGAAACTGGAACTCCCCCTGAGATGAGGCTGGCCTCATACTCAGAGATCAGCCTGGCTCTGCCTCCTGAGTGCCAGGATTAAATGCATGCACCGTGACCACTGGGCTTCCCAGTGGTTTCTTACAACACCACTTTTTTTGTCTGTTTTTGTTTTGTTTTGTTTTTTGTTTTTTTGGACAGGGTTTCTCTGTATAGCCCACTACACCACTTTTAACAGACAATTTGTGACATGACCACAAATGTTTGAGGTTTATATTATTCCTTTTTTGTTGTTGTTGGTTTGAGACAGTGTCTCACGAAGCATATGCTGGCCTTTAACTTGCTATGGAGCTGAAACTGAATTTCAGATCTCCATGCTCTATGGAATCTTTGATGAATACAGGAAGTACATGATGTACCAATGTAATTATAAACACTCTTCGTGATTAACTATACCTCACTGGAGTGGGGAGGTGGAGGTGCACGCCTTTCATCCTAGCACTCAGGAGGCAGAAGCAGGCAGACCTCTGTGTTTGAGGCCAGCCTGGTCTACAGAGAGTCCCAGGATAGCCAGGGCTAAAGAGAGAACCCCTATCTTGAAAAAACAAACCAACCAACCAATCAACCAATTAAAAGCCACACTTCCTTAGTTTAACCACTCCATCTCTGTTCCATTTCTTTCCCCGAATCCAAGGTTTCAATCTACAACATAGGCTCCCCTCAGAGTTGTGGAAATCCTGCCTCAGCCTCCTGAGTGTTGGAGTTACAAGCATGAGCATACTTTTCGATTGTGTGTATCTGAATGCAGGTGCCCACAGAAGCCAGAGGCATCAGATCCTTCTGGAGCTGGAGCTGGGACCTAACTTGGTCTTATGGAAGAACAGCAAATACTCTTGATTTATATCTCTATGCTCAGATGCTCAGAGCTACACAGTTTTATAAACAAGGTAGCCTTTTTTTAAGTTTGATACATCAGGATGATGATGTAAAGATATCACACAAGGCCAGCTGCATCTCACCACTCCCAGCCTGCACAGAACAGAGGAGAATCCACTCCGGAGTCATTCTCAGGTGTCAGCTGTCATTCACAGCTCTAACAAAGCCAAATGATGCTGTCTGACCCCTTTGAAGCCAACAGTGCTGTTCACTTGAAAGCAATAGGAGAACATCAGGAGGATGCTGGTGTTTATTTGGCACCAACAGAAACACTGCATTGAGAAAGCCAATGAAAGAAGAGCTATGGGTCTTCTCAAAAGGAGCGAGGCAAGGCAAAGGGTTTTAAGGTGAAAACCTTAAATGTATACAATTACATAGAATTTTTTGAAACACTAATCCTTGGCCACTAATATTAGTAACCATCAATTGTGATAGCATGCTGTAATCCCCATGCCCTGCAGAATATAGAAAGATTTCAAGTTCAAGTTCAAGACCAGGTTGGGCCGGGCAGTGGTGGCGCACGCCTTTAATCCCAGCACTTGGGAGGCAGAAGCAGGCGGATTTCTGAGTTTGAGGCCAGCCTGGTCTACCGAGTGAGTTCCAGGGCACCCAGAGCTACACAGAGAAACCCTGTCTCTAAAAACAAAAACAAAAACAAAAGACCAGATTGGGCTCCAGAGTGAGACTTTATTTCAAAAAATCAAAAACAGGGTAGACTGTGGTAATACCCACCCCCTAATCTGAACACCCAGCAGGCTGAGGCAGGGGATTGCCACATGAAGAAGGTAATCTAGGGCTACACAGCAAGATCTTTTCCCAAGAAACCAAAAAGGAAACAAAAGGAAAGCAAGACCAAACAGGATTCCCAAGAGGATGGACCCCATGGTGTATTCCAGGCTGACCTTGAACTTGAGATGCTCCTGTCTCAGCATCCAGAGGACTAGCATTAAAAATGTCTTTATAACTGACGGTAGCAGCACACACCTTTAATCCCAGCACTCAGGAGGCAGAGGCAGGCAGATCTCGGAGTTCAAGGCCAGCCTGGTCTACAGAGTGAATTCCAGGACAACCAGGGCTACACAGAAAAACCCTGTCTCCAAAAGCCAAAAACAAACCAAGAAGAAGGAGAAGGAGAAGGAGGAGGAGGAGGAGGAGGAGGAGGAGGAGGAGGAGGAGGAGGAGAAGGAGAAGGAGAAGGAGAAGGAGAAACCCAAACCAAACAAAAACCCAAAGTAAACAAACAACAAAAAAACATACAAACAATAACACAAAAATAAAACCCCAAACAAATACCGCTATAAACTTCTTTATGGGTTTGGGAAGATGACTCAGCTGTCAAAAGTACATGTTGCTCTTGCAGAGGACCCCAGTTTGAGTGGCTCAGGACCATCTGTAATTCTAGAGGCAGAGGATTCAATGCTCTCTTCTAGCCTCTATGGGTACCTTGCATTCATGTACATATCTACACAGACACACACACCTACAATATATAAGAACATACTGCAGTGCACACACACACACAGCTTTTTAAGACAGGGCTTCTCTGTGTAGCCCTGGTTGTCCTGAAAATCGAGCTGTAGATCAGGCTAGATCAGGCTATACTTGAACTCACAGAGATCTGCCTGCCACTTTAATTCCAAGTGCTGGAATTAAAGGCGTGCAACTACCATGCCTGGCTACATACATATTTTTAAAATCCTTTCTTCCCAGAGTTGAAAAGAAAGCTCAGTGTGGTAAGTACTTGGGGTGGGAAATGAAGACCCAAGTTCTGGAGTTTATAACACACATAAAGCCAGAATAATGGAGCACACGTGTAACCCCAAAACTCCTATAGCGACATGGAAAGGAAGCAGGAGAAATCCCCAGAGGGTTTGGGGCCACCTAGTGTTAATCCCAAGATTCTCAAGAGAAAACCAGTTCTACAATTTTGAGCCAAATTTTGAAGCAAACTTTAAATCCTTACCATGATAGACTCTGGTCCACTCTTTGGTATCCCAGAGAGTAGTGACCAGTCACATGTTGTAGGGGCTGTATAAGGGCAAACTTACATGACCATTGTATTTCCTATGTGGTGTTGTTATTTTCTAAGAACTACAACTCCCAGAATTCCAGGAAGCTACCTTTGGGCAGATGGGGCTTATGGGTTATGTTTCACTCCTGCATTCCTGCCTTGAGTTGCATCCTTGGTCAAGTCCTCGACTCTGTGATGGGTACTTGTTTATATCGGGATCTGATAACCACCAACTTCATGGTACCCAAATAGAAATTATCATTTAGTTAAGGTATCAATGATGCAAGAGCAACAGTAATTAGCAGAAGCCAGAGGGCCACAGGCCCCGTGTTGGCTAATATCAGCGTTACTATGGAGGAAGAGCTTGGAAATGGAGGGGCACCAGTCATTTATTTCATTTTAGTTCCTTTTTGTCATGGGCTTGACCAGAGTCCATCCTGGTCAGGATTTAATTAGTTTGCTCTAAATTTGGCTCAAAATTGTGGAAGTGGTTTTTCTCCTGAGACCCCGAGGATTACCACTAGCCTGGTATACAAGAGAACATGTCTCACAGCAGTGGACGGCGGATTCCTTACCCAGGTGGTTTACTGTGCCACAGTACATGCACATCTGCACGTTTTCATTTTCTCAAGATGGGGTTTCTGTGTCGTCCTGGCTGTTCTGGACCTCACTCTGCAGACAAGGTTGGCCTCCAACTTAGATCGATACCCGCCTCTGGTGCCCAAATTAGAGGTATGCCCTGCCACCCTGCATACTCATACTCCATTATGATACATACCAAAACATTTCCAGGGAAGACTTTTTGGTAGGTTGTTGTCAAAAAAAAAATAAAAGAAGTCTCAAAGAACCCAAAGCCTTGGCCTCCAATGGGCTGTAAACCCCAGACTGGTGAGCTTCCTCAGTTTCAGGCTTCAGAGAGACCTGTGAGTCTGGAGTTGGAGGAGGTGAGTCTGGAGTTGGAGGAGGTGAGCGGGTTAGGATTGGAATCCTAGGTGGAGAGGGAGGGTTCTCAGAAGTCCTGCTGAGCCTGTCCTGTAACATTAAGTCAACGTCCAAGACCTCCTTTCTCCTTTCTTCCTGCTTCTCAGATTTCAGCCTACCCTTCCAAAGCTTGGCTGGCTTGTGGATATGAAAAGATAACTGGTCCTGGTGCCATCTCCAGGCTGTCTCCTAGTTCCACAAAGACTCCCTTTGAAGTTCAGCTACCCTGCGCTTGTTCTCTCTGCACCCGAGGATGTACCATGTTCTAGCAGTCCTTTAGAATTTTTCAAAGTGCTTCATTTTGATCTGCGGGATGTCCCAATTGTTCCCAGTTATGAAGACAAATGAATTAGGGACGTTGGAGTTTCTCTTTTAGTCACTGACTTCTCCCCATGACTCTTCCTTCCCCCACTGTAAACACCACAGGACGGTGAATGCATACTGAGAAGCACATCAGCATCATCAGGTAATCTGTCAGGCTGAGAAAACCTCTCCCACCCTGGATTGACCATTGTCTTCTATGCATGTGGGACAAGTGAGTTCCTTTTAGATCTTCTTCCTACCATACGGAGTCTGAACTTTAAAATAGGGCTGGTGATGGCTTAGTGGCACTTGACCCCAAACCTGATGAGCTGAAGCGCGCGCGTGTGTGTGCGCGCACACACACACACACACACACACACACACACTCATGCACACAATCAATCAATCAATGTAAAAAAAACCATTAAAGTAATAGCTAGACTTGATGGCACAGGTCTACAATGTAAATAATTGGGAGGCAGAGGCTTATGAGTTGGGTTACAGAGTGAGTTTGAGACTAGCTCTGACCACACAGGGAAACTCGATCTCCAACAAACAAAAGCATCAAGAAACACAAAGTACAGGGAATCGTGAAAATGCCATTAAGGAGCAAGCAGGCTAAAGTGGATAGAGGTAGGGGTGTAAGAAGGTAAGAGGTAAGAAGTCTCCGGTCTCAGTGTGATTCTCCAGGGAGCAGTTGTCATGATGGAGTGTGTGGTACTGTGATGGGCTTATTTTATGGAAGGAAGCCGTCAAGAAGGATGAAGGGAAGAAGGCAGTGAAGAGGAAATGGTCTTCAGATCTCAGTGAGGAGGGGGAGGAGGGAAACAGGGTTGGAAGAGCTTTACACTAGGCTGAGAACATAGCTCAGTGGAATAGTGTTTGCCTAATTTATTTATGACCTCACTTCCAGGCTTGGCCTTCGCTGTCAGACAGACAAAGGAAAATAAAACTGGGCAGGGGCTGAGCTCAGTTGCTAGATGCTTCTTAGCATACAGGATGCTTTTTAGCTGGCTTTAAACCCCAGCACTACAACAAGCTGGCATGATGATACATGCTTGTAATCCAGCACTGGGAGGTGGAGATTGGAGAATTAGAAGGCAGTGGCTGGAGAGAGGGCTCAGTGGTTAGAACCCCTGCTCTGCAAGCCTCTAATTCCAGCCTTGAGAGACAGAGAAATCCCAGTGAAGATTGGCTGCAGAAACTATATTTTACAGCTCTGTGTTTGATTGAGAGACACTTCCTCAAAAGAACAAAACAATCAAGGAAGATTTTTGGTATCAACAACCTTAGGCTTACACACACACACACACACATACACACACTTCTACACACATGTAAACATGCATATACACGCATACACACAATAAAGAAGGGAGAAAAGGAAGTTTAAGGTCATTGTTGGCTACACAGGTATTTCAAAACCAGCTTGGGGACTGAAGAGATGGCTCAGCAGTTAAGAGCACTTGCTGCTCTTACAGAGTACCCACATCCAGCGCCTACATCCACCTACATCCACCTACATCTGGCAGACTTCCTCTTTTTTTTGGCAAGCACATATCACATGCCACTGCACAAGTAAATATAAAAATAAATCTTTAAAAATATTTGTAAAGGAGCTGGCTGGTGGTGGTGCATGTCTTTAATCCCAGCACTTAGGAGACATAGTCATGCAGACCTCTGAGTTTGAGACCAGCCTGGTATAAAGAATGAGTTCGCAGATAGTCAAGGCTATACAGAGAAACCTTGTCTCTAAAAACAAAAGGGTGCTGGTATATAGCTCAGTTGGTGGAATATTTGCCTGAGATTCATGAACTATGCACAAAGTTGGGCACAGTAGTTCATGTCTGTAATCCAAGTACTTGGGAGGTAGAGGCAGGAGGAGCAGAGGTTCAAAGTTGTGATGGCTTGAATATGCTTGGCCCAGGGAGTGGCACTATAGGAAGTGTGGCCTTGTTGAAGTAGGTGTGAACGTGTTGGAAGAAGTGTGTCACTGTGGGGAGTGGGACTTGAGGCTCCTGTGGTCAGACTTCACTCGATGTGGAATGAGAGCCTCCTCTTGGCTGCCTGTGGAATCCAACCGTCTCCTGTCTGCCTTCTCATCAAGATGGAGAACTCTTGGTTCCTCTAGCACCATGCCTGCTTAGATACTGCCATACTTCCCACCATGACAGTAATGTGTTGTACTAAATATTTAAATCCAGTTCTGAGGTTTTTACCTTGTCTTAGCTAATAAGTTCCCAGATGAAGCACACACACACAGGTTATATTTACTGTAAGACTTCAACAGTACAAAAGCTGGGCAGACGCCTACCCTCTATGCTGTTAGAAGCTAGTTTCCTATTGATAATCCCGAGCTATTACTTAACGTGTTCATCTGGGCTGCTCTTAACTCCAGTTAGCCAGCCCACAGGTCCATGGTTCCTTTAGGCCTAACCCAAGGCAGCTTCTTCTTCCTCCTTCTTCCCCTTGTGGTTCTCCTCCGATCACAAGCCCTGGGGAACCCTAAACCCCACCTATGCTCTTCTGCCCAGCTATTGGCTGCTGGCATCTTTATTTACCAATCAGAAATAACTAGGGGGCAGGGTCGCAGGGGCTACATGCAAATTCCTAGGTCTTGGGGCTCACTCTTAGCATTATAAAAGACAGTAAAAGACAAAACCTCAACAGTAACGGACTGAACCTCTGAACTGTAAGCCAGTCCCCATGAAATGTCTCCTTTATAAGAGTTACCTTGGTCACGTTGTCCCTCCAGAGCAATGAAACCCTAACTAAGACAAAGGTCATCCTTAGCTGTATAGAGACTTCAGGGTCAACCAGGGATATACAAGGCATGCCCCATTTTTTTTTGAACTAATGATTTAGATAGCACTATTCAGTGGTAAGGAAATCTTCCTCCAACAGTAGATTCCTCTCTTCCCTGAGAGAACAACTACTCTCAGGCTCTTAGCATCTTTCCAGGTGAAACCTTGGTTTGTCTGGCTGGCTGTAAACAGAGCAAGGCATGTAGTTGGCAATGTTCTTTGCCTTATGTCTTTCACTCACTAATGTGTCTCCCACTGACCACACATGCCATTCTTCTTCATGGCTATGTTGCATTTCATGGCAAAGTCCTATTGATGGCCCCTTGCTTGTTCCAGGCTTTTGTGAATGCATTGCACTGATGTCAACCTGCTCATACATGTTACTTCAGTTCCCTAAGCAAACACATAGCAGACACAATAGTGCTTTCTTAGTTTAGTTTACTTTTGAGTGTTGTTTGTCTCAGTGTGTATGTACACACATGTGCAGATACTCTCAGTCCACATTGGGTGCTTTGGAGCTAGAGTTCATCCAGGTGCTTGTGAGGTGGTTGCTGAGAACTGAACTTGGGTTTTCTGAAAGAGCACTGAGTCATCTCTCTAGCCGATACAATAGTGTTTTGATCTCCTGCCTTAGTTAGGTTTACTATTGTAAGGGTCCATGATTCACTGAAGAATGATACCCTGGACTCAAATCGCATGTAAACGCAAAGTGTGTTTTACTCTGCAGAAGCCCAGAATACTGGAGTCTCCAGTTACCAAGATATGGAGGTTTGTAAGCCTGATTTAAAGCACATTAGGGGATTCTGAGGTAGGTGACTCTTATCTTACTCCATCTCTAAGGACATTCCATTATGGGGTGTTGGGGCTGGAAACTGTTGCTGAGGAAGTCTGGGAACTGCTGCTGATCCATTGTCCTTGCCTTAGGCCCAGTGGCAGCTTCTGAGGCCTGGAATTGTCTGGAGTTGCTCAGTTCTTAGAAATAGAGTTTTAGGCCTAGTCTCCTTAACTGGCAACTTGAAGCCTGTCATGGAGTCAGCCTAGCCTTCTCACTATTGCTGCTATGAAACACTATGACCAAAACAACGTGGGTAATATCTTACTTAGGGTATCTGTTGCTGTGAAGAGACACCATGAGCACAGCAACTCTTATAAAAGAAAGCACTTCGTTAGGGCTTACTTCCATTCAGATGCTTAGTTTATTATTGCCATGGCAGACATGGTTCTGGAGAGTCGTCTAGATCTGTAGGCAGCAGAGAAAGAGTGACAGACAGACAGAGACAGAGACTGGGCCTGGCTTGAGCATTTGGAACCTCAAAGCCCACCCCCCAGTGACACACTTTCTCCAACAAGGCCACATTTCCTCCAACATGGTCATACCTCCTAATAATGCTGCTCCCTGGTGATCAAGCATTCAAATCTATGAGCCTGTGGAAGTCATTCCTATTCAAACCACACAGAAAGGAAAGGATTTATTTCACTCACCGTTCCATATAACCATTCATCATCAAAGGCAGTGAGGGCAGGAACTCGTGCAGGGCAGGAACCTGGAGGCAGGAGCTGATGCAGAGGCCATGGAGGGTGCTGCTTACTGATTTGCTCTACATGACTTGCTCAGCTTGCTTTCTTATAGAACCTAGGAACACCAGCCCAGGGATGGCTCCACCCACAATGGGTTGGGCCATCCCTATCAGTCACTAATTGCCCCATCCAGCAGGGCAGAGAACAGGGTCCAGGGGAATACCTGAAAGAGAGAATGGGGGAACAGGTGAACACAAAGAACCACGGCTTGTCTATAGTCTGATCAAATGGCTATTTTCATTTTTTTTCACACAAGGGTTATATACACATAGAGGCAGGATGTGGGGAAGGGGATGATGTAGGAGCGTAGGTGTTCTCAGGGGGAGTACAGATATCTTCCAGAACAGGGTATCAGCTGGGGGAAGAAGCAGGGAACAGGTCACTATGACTTTCTCTGTGATTCACTTGTTTCTTATCTAAGCTGGTCCTTCCCACCAAGGCTCCCTACCCACAAGGTCTATGACTACTAGTTCTTATCCAGGCTGGTAAATTTCCACCAAGGCTGCTTATTTACAGGATCTTACAGCTATCTGTTTTAGGGTCAGTGTTTTCCCACAGAGACCAAGACTTTGTGTTAGCAGGCATGTATGACTGACTAAGGCCTATTGCTGATTTTAGGCCTTCACCGTATAAGCAAGGCTGCTCCTGAGGACTAATCAAGAAAATGTCTCATAGGCATGCCTACAGTCTGGTCTTGTGGAAGCATTTTCTTAACTGAGGGTCCCTCTTTTAGATGACTTTAGTTTGTATCAAGTTAACAAGAAACTCTGGCTTTCTTGTCTCCTCCTGACTTCTCAGGCATGCCTCACACCAAGTGCCTCCTCATCTTCTTTACCCATGTTTAAGGCTCCAACTGTCAGCCTAGTGCATCCGACCTGATCCAACTGCAAAGTGTATCCATTGTCTAAGCCATCCTGAGACGCTCCTGCTGCTTGGCTATGAGCAGATATCCTAGTGCTCTCTTGCTTCTCCAATTGTCCTGGCCCTGTTGCTGGCTTGTCTGAGGTTCCCTTTTGGTAGGAGCTGGCCATATGGGACTTCCTAGAGGAGCCACTACTGCCCCTAGCAATCCCACTCTCTCGGTTCATTGTCGACTCCTGTGGAGGAATCTGAGCTTTAAATCAATTTCTTCATTGAAATTCTGTTTAATGAATTAATTTGTGTGTGTGTGTGTGTGTGTGTGTGTGTGTGTGTGATATGTACATGTGTGAAGAGGGCAGAGAGGACACTAGTGTCTTCCTCTATCTCTCTCCACTTTTTAAGATAGGGTCTCTCACTGAATTGGAAGCTCAGCCTTAGAGCTAGGCTAGCTGGCCAGTGAGCCCTGGGATCTGATTGTCTCTGTTGCCAGCACATGTCCCAAGTCTGTTTGTTTGTTTGTTTGTTTGTTTTTGTTTTTGTTTTTCACATGGGAGCTGAGGATTTGAACTCAGGTTCTCAGCTTGAGAACCCTTACCACTGAACCATCTCCCTGGTTCCTTTGATTGACGTTCTTCTATGCTCAAAGCCTGTATTTCATCATTCATATTTCATTATCAACACTTCAACACTGTACAGTGTTTTAAAACCATGAAAAAATATAAAGAACAACAAAAATGCAAGGAGAGGAAAACATCATAAATCTCTTCCTACTATTACATGAGGTATAATCAACAGAAAGTAAGGCCTCCTGACACTGCCTCATACCCAACCCAGAGAGGATCACTGTAAGAATCCAGGCTTTGTCCATCCCTCCCTCCCTTCATGTTTCTCCACTCCCTTTCCTTCCCTCTCTTCCCCCTCATCTCTCCTCTACCTTCCCCCTCCCTCCCTTTGTCCCTCCCTTATGCCCTTCTTTCCTTCCCCCTTCCATCTTGCCATATAGTAAGACGAGACCGGTCTTGAACTGCAAGCCTCCTCTCTGCATCTGCCAAGTTCTGAGATGACAGGTGTCAACCAACCGAGGCAGGAAGTGTGTCGTTAGCTTGAGGCCAGCCTGGGTCACATAGTGAGTATGAGAGCCTGTCTCAAAAAATAGAAACACAGACAACAAGCACACCAAAATAAAAACAAGGACAAACAAAGAAATACCCCCTCCCAAAAAAGATCCAAAAGAACAAAGCAAGACTACACAGAGAAACCCTATCCGGAAAAACCAAACCAACCAAACAAATAAAACTGAAAACCAAACTGAAGTGATTCTAATTAAGTAACAAGGAAAAAGCATGAGCAGAGATCTGTCCAGTCTGTCTGCCATTTGTCCCCCTCTCTGTATAGAACACTGTCCATCGGGGCTGCTCAGATAGAACACATTATTTTATTATTATTATGATTATTATTATTATTATTGGTAGTAGTAGTAGTTTTTTGAGACAGCCTGCTGCCCTAGAACTTGATATGTAGACTAGGGTGGCCTTGAACTCATGAGATCTCATTGCCTGTCTCCTGAATGCTGGGATTAAAGACGTGCTACTATGCCATGTTGACATGTATGTTTAATTTGTGTGCCTCTGTTTATGCTTGTGTGTGCAGGTGTATGTGCCTATGTGTGTTGGAGGACAGGTGTCAAATGTCTTTTATTACTTGTTACCCATTCCTTTGGGACAAAAGACTCTCCCTTAGCTGAAGCTTTGGTTTTATCAGCGAGGCTGTAAGCCTGTAAGTCCCAGCTAGAGTTATAGATGTATAAGGGATATCCAATTTTTTAGGTGAGTATTGGAATTCCAACACTGGTCCTCATGATCACCCCAAAAGTGCCCTTAACCACCAAGTCATCTTTTTAGGCTGAGTATATAATACTCTGTCCCACAGAATATCCATCCAAGCTTGCAACAGGTAAGCTACACAAGCCCTTGAAGTTTCCAGGATATGGTAATGGCACGGATCCATCTATTTACTTATTTAGGCTTCTCAAGCCAGGGTTTCTCCAGGAAAATAGTCCTAGCTGTCCTGGAACTTGTTCTGTAGTCCAGGCTAATCTTGAAATCGCAGAGATCTCCCTGCCTCTGCCTCCCGAGTGCTCGGATTAAAGGCATGTGCCATCATAACCTGGCTCAATCATGTATTTTTAATTTTTTTAACTTTATGTGTACATGTGTTTTACTCACATGTATATCTGTGACCATGTATGTGCCTGGTATCCATGGAAGCTAGACAGGTGCAGTGGATCCCCAGGGACTGTCGTGAACTACTGTGTGGGTGCCAGAAATCGAACAGGTCCTTTGGCAGAACAGCCAGTGTGATTGCTGAGCCATTTCTTCAGCCCCTAAGGTAGTTTCATGACAAGGTTGCTTCAGTGTAGTTCAGTGGGCCTTGGATTCACTACCTGTGTACTTCTACCTCATGCTTTGGTGGTGGCACACTTCTTTAATCCAAGCACTTAAGAGGCAGAGGCAAGTGGATAGCTGTTAGTTAAAAGCCAGCTTGATCTACAGCGTGAGTTCTAGGATAGCCAGGGCTACACAGAGAAACTTTGTCTCAAAAACTAAAACAACAAAAACATTTTTTTTGAGACAGGATCTTGCTGTGTAACCCAGGCTGGCTTTCCATGTGAGACCTTCTTGCCTCTGCCTCATAGGTGCTGGGATTATAGGCCTGGCACCATGACACTCAAGCTTGACTCCCTAACCCTGACTTTACAGATCGTATGGGATACAACATATGTGCATAAGTCATCAATCCAAGTCTCTAAGCACCTTCCAGGGGGTGGCAAAGGTTCGCCTCTTTTTTGACGATGTATACTGGATTGTTTTTGAGACAGCACCTCTCCATGTAGCTCTTATAGATGAAGCTGGCCTCAAATTCACAGAGACCCATCTGCCTCTGCCTCCAGAGGTCTGGGAGTGAAGGTTGCACCCCCATGCCCGTTAGGATGATGTTAATTGTTATGACATACTGCCCTCAAATGACTTTCCTTTCAAGCCTGCTGCTTTAACCCCAACTGCCAAAGCACACCCGGTAGTCATAGTTGATGGATTTCTCCTGTCTTTTCTCTGCTGTCAGCCACTTGCCACCCACTGGTTCCAGCCTACAGTTTGTCTTCCCTGTTGACATTAAGTATGTAAAGGATGCAGGCCTCATCTTGCCTGTCTCTTGTCTCATGATACAGCCCCAAACAGATAATCCATAAATGGCTACTACACCTTCGGCTTGATGCCCCAGACTTGTCCACATTGCAAGTGTTACCAGGGTGATAACTTTCTTCTATAAATAGGTGGTTTTTGTTTCAGGAATGGTTTGCTGTGATATACCCCTCTGCTGCCCCACCCAAGCCTCTTAGAAACGGAGGATCAGAAAGAGAGGTATTCAAATCCTCCACCACAATACCTGAGGCCCTCCTAAGAGCAGTCAGGGTCTTTCTTTCCGCCTAACTTCCTGTCCACGGGGAACTCCCGCAGAGAATCTGCTGTCCTTCCTTGCTCTTCTGTCTGCTCTTCCCGTTTCTTTCAGTGATCCAGTTCCTCATGGCTCAGAAGTGCTTCCACAATGAATATTTTGACAGTCTGCTGCATGCTTGCAAACCATGTCACCTGCGATGTTCCAACCCTCCTGCACCCTGCCAGCCTTACTGTGACCCAAGTAAGTGCGACTCAACAGTTGCCTCTCGGGGGAAGCAGTCTGCTGATAGAACTATCTACTAGAGAACAAATGTTATAGAGGAGATGGGGAGATTTTCCTTTTCTTTTGTTTTCCTGAATCAAAACATGAAAATATAAATAATTTAAATGCCTCCTGGAACAAAGGAATTATTCAGAACCAGACTCAATTTTATTATTCAGCTCTTAATTAAGGGGTATTTAGAATTTGAAAGTCAATGTTGGCGAAACCAGGAATAGGTAGTCCATGCTGTAATTCAGTGGTTCTCAACCTTCCTAAGCTGCAACCCTTTAATCCTTCCTCCTTTGTGGTGACCCCCAACCATAACATTATTTTCGTTGAAACTTCCTAACTAGTTTTACCACTGTTATGAATCATAATGTAAATATTGAATATGCAGGTTATGTGATATGCGACCCCTGTGAAAGGATTGTTTGACCTCCCCGGAGGGTTGTGCCCCGCAGGTTGAGAACCGAACAAATTTGAGGTTTGCCTGGACTACCCTGTGAATCTGAGGGCAGCTTAGGCTAGAGTGGGGTCCAGTCCCGTAAACAACAAATGGACTGCAGCTGTAGATGGGATGGTAAAGCATCTGGCTAGCATGGACACAGTGCTGGGTTCTGTCCCAGCAGCGTGTATGTCATGGTGCTGCAGCTCGGTAATTACAGCACTTACGTAGAGGAGGTGGAAACTGGAGGATCAGAAGTTCAAGGTCATCCTTGACTATGGCTGGGTTTGGGGTCAGACTGATCTACAGGAGACTTTGTCTCAAACAGCACCCCAAGTAAGAGCTCAGGAATGTGCATTAGGGGAGCTGAGTGTTGGAAAGTCATAGTTGGTGTGAATCCTGTGCTCTGACTGCATTTCTCTGTGACATTGTTTTGATAAAGGCATGACCAGTTCAGTGAGAGGGACGTACACAGTACTCTGGATCTTCTTGGGCCTGACCCTGGTTGTCTCTTTGGCACTTTTCACACTCTCATTCTTGCTGAGGAAGATGAACCCTGAGGCCCTGAAGGACAAGCCTCAAACCCCAGGTCAGCTTGATGGTGAGTCTTGGAACCTATTTCTGTAAGGGCAGCTCTTCCAAGTTTCATTTCCTTTTCTTTTTTTAACTTTGGCTTTTCTGTTGTTGTTACAGCACTTTCGAATGTGTTAGTGGGTGCTTACGTGAAATGTTGAGCTGGGAGCAGTGCGCATGCCTGAAATCCTAGCATGTGGGGAGTGGAGGCAGGAGACTCAAAAGAAGGGGTCAGGGCCATGCTCAGCTACATTATTGAGTGTGAGCTCAACTGGGGTGACAGGAGATCACGGCTCAAAGTAAAACATTGACATGGACAATGACAACAACAGCAAACCAAACCCACCAACTGCCCCCCAAACAAAACAAAACAGAGAGCCAGGCAGTGGTGGTGCATGCCTTTAATCCCAGCACTTGGGAGGCAGAGGCAGGCGGATTTCTGAGTTCGAGGCCAGCCTAGTCTACAGAGTGAGTTCCAGGACAGCCAGGGCTACACAGAGAAACCCTGTCTCAAAAAACCAAAAAAAAAAAAAAAGAAACAGAGAAATTGTGACAGCGGCAGCTACGCAGCTACTTTGCAGTCCCCTTTCAATGCCTGTTTCCCCCAGTTCTCTTGGTAACTGCTCTTGAGACTTCCTTTGAAAATGTCTTTGACTGAATTTAGCGCACTGATGAGATATTGTGTTATTGCAACTGGACCACAGCCTGGTATTCTCAGGCTAAGAGTACTTGGCAAGATCCATGGTCTTGGTTTTAATACAATTATAAGCACTGTTTGCCCGTGAATGCTTTACTGCCCAAAACGAATAACCTGGTTCACTAACCATCTCAAGGATAATTATTAAGCAACAGAGTACCAGTCCCAAAGAAGTAGTTGCTCAACTTGAGGGCCTCTTAGGCTAAAAAATATTTTTATAGCACTGTTCTCTGTGATTTGATTCTTAGACACATAGCAGCCATGGTCCTGAATCCTTTGTTTGTTCATTTTGACTTTTTTCTTTTGGTGTGTCTGGTGCATGAATGTGAGCATGCACATGCTTGTGTGTGAACATGAGGTTAGAGTAGGACATTGGATATCTTCCTCTAGTTCTCCCCTCCCTGTTGCCATGAGACAGGGTCTCTCAGCGGGGCAGAAGCAAGCAGTTTCAGCTTTGATGTCTCGCTCCCATATCTGCCACTGGGATGTTACATGCTGAGGTTACAGGCATGTCCTTGTTACCAGTGTGCTGGAGATTTAAACTGAGGTCCTCAGGCTTGCAAGTTTGTAATACCACTCATCAGTGTTCCTGGCCCTTGTCTTGCTTCTTTATACATTTTTGTTTCTGCAAAGCACCTATCCCCTTTGCTTTCCTGTACAGCAGGAGTGGCTAGAAACTCACTCTTTCCTCTGTGTAGTCTGGTAGACAAAAGAATGCATTTTAATTGTTTCTAAAGTCATGTGTATATGGCTGTGGCTGAGAGTGGTTTAACAAAAAGCAGGGTCCCCTGACCTGGAATGGCCAATGGGTTGATTATAGAACTGGATGTCATCAGGAGGGGCTTCAAATCTAGGGCCAGGTTTTGTGCATGTGAGCACAGAGCCTCTGGATGGCAGAAGAGGGCACCAGATTCCCTGTAGCTGGAATTACAGGTAGAAGCTAGTGACAGAATCAGTCCTCTGGAAAAAAGATACTGACTCTTAACCACTGAGCCACCTCTTCAAACCTAGAATGAAAAAATTTTTTATGAGTACACTATAGCTGTTCCTACACACACCAGAAGAGGGCATCAGATCCCATGACAGATGGCTGTGAGCCACCATGTGGTTGCTGGGAATTGAACTCAGGAGCTCTGGAAGAACAGTCAGTGCTCCCAACCACTGAGCCATCTTGACAGCCTGAAAATTTTTTTAAATATACAAATTGTACATACAAAAAGTACATGATATAATGTTCTGAATACAGACACGTAGGGAAACAGCAACTATAGTCAAATGCATCCACATCTTCACATAGTTGACCTTTTGGTGACAGGGTCTCACGTGTCACACACTGGTCTTGGACTTTGTATCTCAGGATTACCTTGAGCCCCTCTGATCCTCATGTAGCCATGAGGCTGGCTTTACAGGTGTGCACCATCAAGCCTGGTTTGTGAAGTTCTGGGGACTGAATCCAGAGCCTCTTGTGCATGCTAGGTGAGGGAGCACCCTGCCAATGGAGCACCATTCCCTGGCCCTGCTCCATTCTTCCTGTGGTGAGGGTGGTTGGAATCTACTCTCTGCTCTTTGAAGCACTCCAGTGCCATTCCTTCATCTTGTCACACGCTGGCTCTACAGATGCAGCTTATGTAACTACAGCTCTGGACTTTCAGCCATCTGCTTCTCATTTCCCCACCTCCTTGCCTCTGGTAACTACCACTCTGCTATTGTTCTGTAAGTGGCTTCTTTTGATTCACATAGAAGTAAGGTCAGGCAGGCTTTTCCTTTCCACTTTTTGTGTATTTCTAGAGCAACTCTGAATTAGATGTTTTATTATTTATGTATGTATGTATGTGGGTGTTTGGCCTCATATGTTTGTGTACCACTTGTGTATGCATTGCCCTAAAAACCAGAGTCCAGGCCCTGGAACTGGAGTTACAGCAGTTGGGAATCACCAAGTGAGTGCTGGGAGTCAAACCCATCTCTTCTGCAAGAGCAGCAGAGCTGTTAGTGGCTGAGCCATTTGTCCAATCCCCTGGAAGATGTTTGAAAAGATAGTTCCACTGTGAAATATTGAGAAGTAGAAGCTTAATCTTCTCTGTGTGAGAGAGGGTAGGTGCATGCCACAGCATGTCTGGAGGTTGTGGGACAAAGTCCAGGAATCAATTCTCACCTTCCACTTTGTTTGAGGCAGGGTTTTTATACTTTGATGCCGTTTCCAGGTTAGCTGATTTTCAAGCTCTGAGGTGATTCTCCTGTCTCTGCTTTAACCTCATTTCAGAGTTGGGATTACAGATGCCTGGTGCTGCTCCCCATTTGTGGTGGGTTCTGAATTCAAGTCATCAGGCTTGTGCAACAAGTATTTTGTTTGTTTGTTTTTACAGACAAGGTTTCTCCATGTAGTTCTGGCTGTAGAACTTCTTTTATAGACCAGGCTGGTCTCAAACTCAGAGATCTGCCTGCCTCTCTCTCCCAGGTGCTAGGATTAAAGGCATGTGCCAACATGGCTGCTAGGTGCAACAAATACTGTTAAAACCCATTCTTCACAGATGTGTACTGGAGACAAACTGGGCTTCTATATGGAAATCAAAGGAAATTCATTTAAAAATTACTTATCCAGGAACATGGTCTTCACCTGTAATATCAGTGGAGGCTGAAGCAAACAGAAGGTCATGAACAATTTGAAGCCATGAGCTGGAGAGATGGCTCACTGTCTAAGAGTATGTGCCGCTCTTGCAGAGGATCAAGGTTTGGTTTCCAGCATCCACATGGCAGCTTATAACCTATTGTTACTTCAGTTCCAGAGGATCCAATAACTCTTTTGCACCAGGCATATAGATGGTACACACATATACATGCAGCAAACACTGATACACATTATAGAATAAAATGAGTTGGAAGCCAGCCTGGGCTACAGTGATTTCTAGGCTAACGTGGGTTACAGAATGAGATCCTGCTACATATGCACACACACAAATAACGTGCTGAAAAATGCTCCTTAAGATGCCATGTTAGGAAAACTAGGACACAGCAGACATCAGGACTCATCTTTAGGGGTTGGCAAGATGTCATGTAGATAAGGTATCTGCTGCCAAGCCTCTTTAGGCTGCTGAGTTTGATCCACTCCCATGAGCTCTCCTAACGTTCACAGGTGCACTGTGATGTGACCTATCCCATCACAACAATTAAACTCAAAAAGTACCTCCATATCCTTTCCCCCTCTGGTATTGGAGACTGAACTCAGGGCCTTTTTTTTTTTTTTTTTTTTTTTTTTGGTTTGGTTTTTCGAGACAGGGTTTCTCTGTATAGCCCTGGCTGTCCTGGAACTCACTCTGTAGACCAGGCTGGCCTCGAACTCTCGAACTCAGAAATACTCAGGGCGTTTCTTGAACAAACTCCTCCTGCCTCAGACTTCTGACTGGCTAGATTACAGGCATGTGCCACCATGCTCAGCTTTTGCTTCTGTATTCAAAATGTCACTCACAGGATGACTCTGATGTGCTGTGACATATGGCAATTTCTTGTGTAAGATGAGGTCAAATCCTTATAACTTCCAAGAGCCAAATGGGTAATAGGTACTTGACTGGTCTCATTTGTGGCTTTACCAGCAAGGGTACCCATCATGTGCTCATAGCACTCAGGTAGCAGCAATGTTGTGGACTCCAGCCCGTAGTCTCCATGTCCCTCCTGATGTCACATTTTATAGTCTTTATAAAGTCTAGTTGTGTAGATTCTCATGTGATATAACCTGAGGTTTAAATGTGGTCAACGTAAGACAAGATTCAAAAGCTCCATATTCCAGCAGAGCAACAACCTGCCTCAGGGCCAGGGCTGGTGTCTTAGTTGGTGATCTCAGTGTAGCATACACTCATTCTTGGTTTTGTGCTGCTTTGTGTCCTGCTGTGTCCTGCTGTGCATGGCATGACAATACCACTGGGTCCTTCAGGTGAATGCCTGCCTGCTTTTGTATCATCAGGATCCATTCAGCTGGACAAGGCCGATACTGAGCCAGGCAGGAGCAGGGCTGGTGACGAAAGGATTCTTCCCCGAAGCCTGGAGTATACAGTGGAAGAATGCACCTGTGACGACTGTGTCAAGAGCAACCCCAAGGGTGATTCTGACCATTTCTTCCCACTTCCAGCCATGGAGGAGGGGGCAACCATTCTTGTCACCACAAAAACGGGTGACTATGGCAAGTCAAGTGTGCCAACTGCTTTGCAAAATATAATGGGGATGGAGAAGCCAACTCACGCTAGATAATGAGCTTTCTAACGGGTGTAGAGCTGCTTAGAGAACCTTCTGTCAGAAGGAGAGCTGATGCTTTGATGTCTTTAGGATGACTGTTAATCAACTGAGAATACAGCTTTTTGTCCTTTAATTCTAGTTTTATAGTTGAAATTTTGTTTATTTTTATTATATGTATTGGTTGTTTTGTCTGCATGTAGATGTGAGGGTGTCAGATCTTGGAGTTATAGACAGTTGTGTGCTGCCATGTGAGTGCTGGGAATTGAACCCAGGTCCTCTGGAAGAACAGTCAGTGCTCTTAACCACTAAGCCATCTTTCCAGCCCATGGCTGAACTTTTGATTCTCTAAACCAAAACCAAAACCAGGTGGTGGTGATGCATGCCTTTAATCCTAGCACTCAGGAGGCAGAGGCAGGTAGATCTCTGTGAGTTTGAGGCCAGCCAGGTTTACAGGGCTAGTTTCAGGACAGCCAAAGCTACACAGAGAAATCCTGCCTTAAAAGGAAGAAAGAAAGAAAGAAAGAAAGAGCAAACAAAAGAAAGAAAAGAAACAAAAAGCTCTCCACTATCTATAGGCCCCAGAGAATCATGTTTCTACTGAGGCACCCACAAACACAGTATATTTCAGGACAAACTGGATTCTCCTGATGGCCAAAGAAAGAAAGACTGTCCCATGTTTTTCTGTAAGTAGAAGCCAATCTAATTCTGTGTGCAATGCAGCAGGTGTGAGCATGCTCATACAAATGCATGTGTTATTGCTAACTGTGACAAACATGAACCTGGTACTGTTTTCAGCTCAACTGCAGGTGTGTGCACTATGTAGGCTTAATGGTGCCAAAGACTGCTGTAAGTCATTTTACACATACAAAATACTATAAGGAAGGTAGACCATTATTACCTCCACCTTATATATGATGTCAGGACTGAGGGTGTGGCTTAGTGGTAGAATAGAATGCTTGCCTAGCACACTCAAGGTACTAGGTTCAACTTCCAGCTTACACACACACACACACACACACACACACACACACACACACACGGGAGTAAAGAGAAGAGAAGCGAGGGAAGAGAGGGAGGAGGGGAGAGAAGAGGGGAGGAGAGAGGAGGGGAGGAGGGGAAGAAGGGGAGGGGAAGGGAGAGGAGAGGGGCACTGAGTGAGTCTGAGTAGGGTACTAGCCAGTGAGTGAATGTTTTAATTTGTGAAACTGTAACAAGACATTTGAGGCTTGGCAATGTGTGAAGTATCAAAATGTCTCATTTCCCTTACAGGCTAGCCTTAAGCTCTTGATTCTCCTGCCCCAGCCCTTGGATCGGGATTATAGGAATGCATCACCTATACCACACTTGGTCTGCCTTATTTGTGGAGCTGCAGAGCTCCACATCAAGATGCTAGCGTCTGGTGAGAGTGTGGATGCATCCTCACAGGGCGGAAGGTGGAAGACTTTAGCTGAACCCATGTGAATCTCTGTAGAGCTCAAGACCACTGGTGAAGGGGAGCCTGCGTGGTTTAGTCGCCTCCTGGTTCTTTCTATCATTGGGAATCAAATCCAGGGTGACACACATGTGTGCTTCCACTGAGCTACAGCAGCTAGCTCTTCATGATTTTCATATTTCTGACCA
Organism: Grammomys surdaster; assembly: GCF_004785775.1. Classification (NCBI taxonomy): domain Eukaryota; kingdom Metazoa; phylum Chordata; class Mammalia; order Rodentia; family Muridae; genus Grammomys; species Grammomys surdaster. The sequence goes on along the minus strand of NW_021604753.1, from coordinate 2,869,957 downwards.
AGAGACTAAGTTCCCCAGGCCGGGTGACTCCAGCCTCAGCTTCATACCCAGCAGGGAAAATAGTCTTAAAATTCCAGCTTTAAAATGGGGCAAACGCCTGGACTTCATAGTTGCTGTGAATTTAACTCTTATATTCCCTCAGCGCCCACCCACCTTTTCTCTCACTGTTGCCCAGAGTCACTTGGACAACTCTCGTACCTCCCTAACTCAACTGCTATTCTCCTCAGGCCCATTACAATTTATTCTCATTCTAGAAAGTTCTCTCTCTCTCTCTCTCTCTCTCTCTCTCTCTCTCTCTCTCTCTCACACACACACACACACACACACACACACACACACACACACAAGTTCTCCCAAGTGCCTCAGGCTGTAACTCTATTCTTCTGTGAGTGCACTGTCAAACCAGGGTTGCAAGTAAAAGTTTTTCTTAAAGTCCAATTCTCAGTGTGCTTAAATTCTTGCAATGGCCTTCCATTCCTGCATCCATCAGGAGGCAGGCAAGAAAGTACAAACTCTCCTGCTTGCAAAGGGTGTCCCCAGCTTTCAGCATCCTGCTTCTCAACACCCATTTCTCACTCATCCTGTGTTTCAATCGACCCTTCCAGGGATGGACTTTGACCTCTTCCTCTGAAACACCTATCCTGGGCTTGACTTAAAAGACAGACCTTCTGGGATTGCTAATCTGCCACAGTGGCCCATTACACACATACAGTGACACACACAGACTGTGGTGCTGGACATTGAACCCAGGGCCTTTCACATGCTACCCCAACTATTGGGCTATCTCCACAACCTTGTTTTTAGTCTCGAGAAATTTCCCAGAATGGGTTTGAATTCACCTTCTGCTTTTGTTTGTATAGAGAGTTGAAGCTTGGGCCTCACGCATGTAAGGCATGTGCTCTACCAAGCTACATCCTCAGTTCTTGAACTCTCGTAGCTCAGGTTCCTGACTCATCCTCTGGAATGCTGGGATTTAAAGCCTGTACCACCAGGCCCTGCAGGTCCATTACTCTTTTCTTCCTCTTTTTTCTCCTGGAGACAGTCTCAAGTAGCCCAATCTCGTCTTGTACTCACTATGCAGTTCAAGGTTGACCTTGAACTTCTGATCCACCTGCCTTCTCCCGAGTGCTGGTTTGACGGACACGCACCACACTACTCCAAGCTCCCAGTACGCTTATCTCGCATCCCCTTCCGAACTTCAGTGTAAACGGATGTCTTCTTCCTGGCTCGGGGAGTGGGAGGCATTTATCTTGTGTGGTGCCGGCTCTCTTCCTGTCACCCTGGGGCCTCAACTCGCCCGAGTATTTTGGTTCCGGGTCGGGAGGCGGGCCTTCGGAGGGCTCCTGCTTCCGGGGCGTGGCCGGCGGGCGGGGCGCGCGGTCTCCCGGCCTGTGTGGAGCTCGGCGGCTGCAGACGCGGCGGCGGCGGCGGCAGCGGCGGCAAGGCAGGCAGCGGCCCCGGGAGCGGCAACATGAGCGGTGAGTGGCGGCCCCGCTGCTGTCACCCGCCCAGTGGCGCCGCTGCAGCCGCACGCTCCGGGCCGGGTGTCCTCACACCCTGCAGACCCCCGCGGGGTCGCTCGCAGGCTTAGCCCTGGCCCGGAGTCTCTTGCACCGCTCCCACTGTCCCAGGGCTGAAGCTCCTGTCCCTTTGCCTCATCAGTGACAGCCAACTCCTAGAGCAGAGCTTGCTCCCCAGTCCCTCCCAGAGCCTCCCAGCCCGCCGATCCCCTTGACAGGTTTTCACACCCCGGATTCTCAGATCTCTGGTACTTGCCTCAGTCCCTTTCTTCCGTGTCCCTCCTGGGACCCAGCTCCAGTTACCAGCCCCTGGTTTTCAGTCATTCTCTGTTCCAGGTCTCTTATCCCTAGTGACTCCTCTTTCTCCGGAAGGCAAAGAGCAAGCACCTCTAGATCCCGACACCTCTGTCACACACAACAAACCAGAGTGACAGCTCCGGGTCCCCAGAGGTCTCAGTGTTAGGGCAGCTTTGTCTTTCTCTCTCTTATTCCCTGCACCTGTGTCCCCAGAGCTGGCCCATTAGCCTCTCAGCGTCCCTCTCCCGGTTGTGTCTTTTGTATTTGGGCTTTTGGTTCATGCTCCAGTTCTCTGCGTTTCTTCTTCTAGCTCATCATTTGAAGTCTCTGGTTGTGTCCTGTAGCCCTTTCCTTCTTGCCCAATGCTGAACCTAAATGGGGCAGATGCGTTGCCCAAGCCAATGCCACCAGCAGGGAGATGGAGCGTGTGGGGAGGCTGGAGGGGAGAGTAAGCTGCGTGGACAGCTTGTGCTTAGAGATACTGAAGTTTGGTCCCTTGTCGGAGTCTGTGTCTTCAAGCCTCCCTCTGAAGAGTCCTGATGATGTTTTGGTGCTAAGTCATTCCTGGGTGTTGCGTGTGGAGATGGGAGTGACTCAGGAAAGGCTTGTGTTGGCTGTTGATTCTCCTGCTGGCCACAGGGATCTGGATTCCCTTAGGAGGACCCGCCTACCCTCATAGTTTGGTTTTTCTCATTGTGCAGCTGAATTTTAGAGTCCCTGCACTCAGCCTCTAGACTTACGGGGTGCAGAGGGTGCTAGGGCAAAGGGAGCAAAGGACGGTCTTTTATTTTTAGTTTTTAAGTTATTTCTGTGCATCTTTAAAAAAAACGTTAAATGCTTTTTGTTGTTCAAGAGCAAGGTTTATGGAATTGTGGTCTTATTGAGGGGACTGATGGAGGGGTTTTTCAGTTTACCTTCATCTGCCAAAGCAAATTACTGAGTCTAATTTAAGGTTTCAGATCCTTGAACACTAATGATACCAAAAAAATGTGTGTGCCAGCATCCACCAAAAGTGATGGAGCCCAATGTACTGGGTTCAAATCCTGGTTCTACCACATAAAACTGTATAATTGTAGTTAATTAATTTAGTATGTGTATGCACATGTGTGTGTGCATGCATGCATGCATGCATGCATGCATGTATGTTCGTGCAGGTGTGTTTGCATGTGCCCTTTGTGTAGGAGGGCCAGAAGTCAACTTTGGCTGTCTTTCTCAATTGCTCCATTATTTGTTGAGATCGGGTCTCTCACTGGCTCCAGAGCTCACTGTCCCTCAGCCCACCAGTCCTGGATTTATAAGTATGGACTACATGCCAGGCGTGGGTCTGAGGGTCCTGACTTGGGTCCTCATGCTTCAGCAGCAGATACTTTACTAATTGAGCCATCTCTCCATCCTTTAAAGCTGTGTAAGTTACAACAGCTAAGGTGGAATTTGCAGCAAAGCGAGGATACACAATAGCATCTGCCTCCTCGATTAGGAATGAGTTTTGGATGCTCAGCTAACTGATTGATGTTAAGTCCCTTAACAGGGTTCACTGTTACTGTTTCCAAAAAAGTGGAGTGAAGCCTGGGGACAGGGTTGCTTCTTAGTCCCTCTGGGGCAGTGGTGGGAACTAGGCACTCTGAAATACTTTGTGATCCTGAGTAAACCCAGAGCCTCATGTATGCTGAGCCTGTGTCCTCTCACCAAAGACACCCTCAGTCCTAACCTTTTCCTTTTAATGTGGCCAAAGGGCCCAGCATAGACTCAGATGTCTGGAGTAGAAATTCTTTTGCTTTCATTAGAGGAGGAACTGAAATTGAGAAACCAAAGGAAATTGACCAGTTTATCTTTCAAGACACTTAGTATCAAAACTCTAACTCAAGCATTTGTAGCCAACTGATGGCCTGTGTTTGGCCCTGGAACCCACACAATAGGAGAACTGACTCCTACAGGTTGTCCTCTAACTTCCACAGAAACACTGTGGCATGCACGTAGATACACAAAATAAATAAATACAAATGTAATAAAAATTTAAGGGAAGTTTCAGGAAGTTTAGAAAAATCATTAGGTCTAAAGCCAAACAAAGCAGGTGAAAGAGATCAAATGGCCTTTTTGGAAAGAGCAGCTGGAGGCAGGAGCCTCCCTCCCCAGTGCACACCACAGCTGGCTTTTCCTACTGTGTGTGTTTCATATAGATCCTTTCTTCTGTTGTGACTAAGTGTGGTGTCAGGGTTCAGCCTGGATTTGGAGTTTATCCCTTTTTGAAGTAGTGTCATTGATTCAGAAGGGTTGGAAGGGGAGTGCAGGTCAAACCTATTAGCAGGCCCTATTCTGCTAAAAATGTGCCTCATACTGTGTCCAAGCTCGGGGTACTTTTGTTTCTTGAAGACTGTGGTTGAAAAATGACCCCATCCTACCTGCCTTGGGATTGATAATTGATTCTTAATGAAATTAAGTGAAGGAGAGATTTCCATTCTTCTCAGGCAGATTTCCCTGCCAGGCATGTGACAGTGGCTTGAATCTGTCAGTGCATCGCTCCCAACTGGATTACTGCATGTTTGAGGTCAGCCAGGTATCTAGATCAGGTTCCAGGCGACCTGTGATATATTGTGTATACCTGTCTTAAAACCGACACCCAACTCAAGAAAAGGGGAGGGGGAGCAGTACTTCAGACACTGCAAATGTGGGGTTGTATAATGAACTCTGTTATCTCACTTCTTTGGTAGTTACAGCTGGTTGCTAGTTCATCTGTATCCCTGCCTGCTTCCCACCTCTCTCCCAGGAACCATGCCACTGCAAATACTTTTATATGTATCTCTCATTATTTTTAAAAAGTAATTCATTTTGTAATCCTGTTAGATTCCAGTGATGTCTTAATAGCACTAACCATCTAATGTTTACATTTTAGTCTTTATTATGGTAGAATCTTACAACTCAGATCTAAGGGTAGCTTTTCTTTTAAATAATTTAGCTCTCTTTGGAAGAGAATTTAGTTTTGTTTTTTTTTCTTATTTTGGTTTTTTAGAGGCAGGGTTTCTCTGTAGCTCTAGATGTCCTAGAACTCACTCTGTAGACCAGGCTGGCCTTGAATTCAGAGATCTACCTGCCTCAGTTTCCTGAATGCTGGGGTTAAAGGTGTGCGCTACCACTGCCCAGTAGGAAAGAGATTTTAAAAGTTTATTTTAGTGCTGTGACAGAACTGTTCAAACCTCACTATGATCAGTATTAGAAAAATTTTATTACTTCAGACGAGTCTGAATTCATTAGCAGCTGCTGTTCATGCCTCTCTGCTCAGTCTTAGGCAACTAATCTATTTTCTGTTCTGGATTTTTTTTTTCTTAGTCATTTCAGATACTATATTATGTAGTTCAGGAATTTAGTATGTAGCCCAGGATAGCCATTATCCTCTGATTCCCCTTGTCTCTACTTCCCAAGTGTGGGGGTGCATGCCTGGCACTCTGGATTTTCCTACTGTTTGTATGTTGTGTAAATGAGATCATAGCACTTTTGCTTTGTTAACTAAGTCTAATGTCCTCAGGGTCCAGCTATGGAGCCGCCTAACCTGTGGTTTATCCTTCCTGTGGCCAAGTGGTCCTGCTGTGTGGGCATTGCTCACCTTGTCTGTTTACAGCGGCTGGGCTTTGGATGGTGTGCACTGGGCTCTTGGAAGGATGCTGCTGTGGTTCTCACATACAGTCTTGTGTGGGGTGCCAGTTTCCATTCTTCTTGGGTTGTGGGGGGTGGGGGGGAGAGTGGCCTTGCTGCATTGTATGGAAGCAGCTGAGGAGTTTTTTTTTTTTTTTTTTTTGGTTTTTCGAGACAGGGTTTCTCTGTGTAGCCCTGACTGTCCTGGAACTCACTCTGTAGACCAGGCTGTCCTCAAACTCAGAAATCCACCTGCCTCTGCCTCCCAAGTGCTGGGATTAAAGGCGTGTGCCACCACCGCACAGCCTAGATGAGGAGTCTTAGTGTGCTCTTCTGTCTCAGGGCACCATGGTAGCCCGAGTTGGTGTGGGTGTGAAGTGACACTTGTTTGTGGTTTTGATTTGCATTTCCTAATGCCTCCACTTTCTTAGCATAGTCTCTTGTGCCCATATCTTCTCTGGAGAAATATCTTTTTATATCATCTGACCATGGAAGTTCTTCTCATTTTAATATCTTATGTGTGTGGGTATTTTGTCTGCATGTATACATGTGAACCACACGTGTGCCTGGGTGTCTCAGAGATCAGAAGTGGGTGTCTAATTTCTTGGAGCTAGAGTTATAACCAGTTTTGAGCTGCCATGTGGGTACTGGGATTGAACCCAGGACCTCGGAAGCTCAGCCAGTGCTCTTAACCTCTGAGCCTTCACTACCGTTGGTCCACTTTTCAATTGAACCATTTGTCTCTGAATGTTGAGCTGCCAGAATTCTGTGTAATTTCCAGATACAATTCCTTTATTAATGTGCTTACAAAGTTTCTCTCCCACTCTGTGAACTGTCTTCATACTTTCTTTTATTGAGATAGGGTCTTATATTGCTCAGGCTGGCTTTGAACTTGCTGTGTAGCTGAAGCAGACCTGGAATTCCTGTTCCTCCTGTCTACGCCTCTTAAGTGATATACAATTACAGCTGTGAGCCTCCATGCTGAGCGTGACTTTCTTGTCTATCTATCTATCTATCTATCTATCTATCTATCTATCTATCTATCTATCTATCTATGGCATCATCCTTTGAGGCACAGTGTCTTTGTGTGTTTATGTGTATGGAGTTCAGAGGCCAACTTCTATCTTTCTCAGTTACTTTCTCCCTTGTGTTTTGAGACAAGATCTCATACTGAACCTGCTGCTCTCCAGTTAAGCTAGGCTGGCCATCAAGCCTCAGGCATCTGCCCATCTGACTCCTTAACACCAGTATTACAAGCACTACCATTCCTGTCCATCCGTCTGTCCATCCATCATCCATCTATCTATCTATCTATCTATCTATCTATCTATCTATCTGGGACAAAGTCCCAAGTGTGTACCCCTGGCTGGTATGAAACTCACAGAGGTCTGTCTCATCAGTGCTGGGACTAAAGGCATGTACCACCACATGTGGCTAGCTTATTTATTTAAAGATGTGGGTCCTTTGGATTAAATTCAGTTTCTCATGCCTGCACTTTACCGACTGAGACATGTTTACAGTGTGGTGTGTGTGTGTGCGCGAGTGTGTCTGTGAGTGTGTATGTGCATGAATATGTGAGTGTTTGAGTGTCTGTGAGTGTGTGTGTCTGTGAGTGTGAGTGTGTATGTGTATGAATGTGTGAATAAGTGTGTGTATACACAGGTGCCATGGTGTACATGTAAAGGTCAGAGGACAACTGAAGTTGGTTCTCTCCATTTACCTTTATGTGGGTTCTGGAGATCAAACCCAGTTTTTCAGACTTGCACAGCAAGCACCTTTACTCCCTGAGCCACTTTGCCAGCCCCACGGTGTCTTTTTTTGAAGATAGTGTCATGCTGTGTAACTGAGGATGACCTCAAAGTCCAGATCTTCCTACATTGAGACCCTGCTGCCTCAGCCTCTCCAGGGAGGCCTGCTAACAGTTCCATCCTGTAAGCTCTTGGCAGTTGTCTTTGAAGGACATGTGCTCCTTTGTCCTGTGGATTTTTTTTTTTTTTGCAAGATTTTACTGATTGTTTCCTTTTGGTATAACATAACATATTTTTCAGTTTCTTGTCCATCCTAAAAATTAGCCACTATTCTCTGCTCTATTCTTGCATTTAAAGTGTTTGAGTAGAAGCAGAAGGAAGATGGGTCCAGGGCTGGGAACATTATGTGCAAGTATCCAGGAAGTGTAATGCACACAGTAGGTAATGCACACACTAGATAATAGTTTGTTACCAGGCCAGAAACAATGAAGATGCCCATTGATGGGGAATTTGTAAATACCGTGTGGTGTGGCCTCACATAGAGAACCTCAGCAATGTTCAGAAGAAGAGCATAGACTTCTTCACAAGTCACTGTGTCTATATTAGTTGAAATGTCAGTGTTCTGCTAGAACAAGATGGAGCTGAGGATGCTGTGGCTCAGTGAGTTAAGTGTCTGTCTAGCATGAAATCCTGAGTTCCGTATCTAGCTTTACATAAGCTGGACTTGGTACTGCACACCTGTGGTCCCAGAACTCAGGAGGCAGGAAGATCAGGAGTTCAAGTAAATCCGTGGCCACATAGAGAGTTGAAAGACAATCTAGGTTACATGAGGCTCTGTTCAAAAAGAAAAAACAAAAAAACTATGCAGGATATAGTTCATTCAGAAGCTATTAATATCTTTCCTCTTCATGATGTCACAGGGATTGAATTATGGGAGAATGTTAGTGTTCCAATGTCAGAAGTGGTGTAACACCTCTGCAGAATTATATGTAAAATATATGCTTCGATGCAACTCAACATACATCCAACACAGCCAAAATGTAGATTTACATTTGCCTGTAGAAGTAAACAAAATGTCAGAAGGAAAGATACCAAGGGGAAAAGACCCACTCGAGTGTCTCTTAGGGAGGGAGTGGTCAGATGGTTTCCTGGAGAACTCAGTAGGCAGGAACTCTCTACTGCTGGCCTCTAGAAGCCAAGGGATTCTGGTTTCTAGACCGTATGTTTGCTCTCCATGGGTAAGTGGAGTCATTATTGTTCTCAAGCACTATCTTTTGTCCAAAAATGCATGAGAGTCCTTGGTGCCTTTTCTCCATCAGAAACTCTCAGGAACTCTATCATTATGAAAATGCTGGGATCCCAGTTCAAAAGGGTAGGAAAGTTAGGGCCTAAGAAGTCACTGAACCTGACAGAGCAGTTTGGCCAAGAGAGATCACTGCTGCTCCTTATGTGTGCACATCTTGGCAGTTTCTTATTTTTCTGGGAGGTTGAAGGTCACAGGTCTCTCCTTGTTGGCTGTGCCTTGTCCAGAAGTGATTTGTTCTTGGAATGAGCTGAACCAGTGACTGGAAAAAGAATGTTTGTGGTTTCATTCAGAGGCTATTAATATCTTTCCTCTTCATGATGTCACAGGAATTGAATTATGGAAGAATGTTAGTGTTCCAGTGTCAGAGGTGGTGTAACACCTCTGTAGTCGGTGGCCTGGAGTCATGCTGCTGACCACCCCGATGCTGTGTGCATAGGTTCTGACTGCCGCCTAATGAGAGCCAAGTTGCTAACACTCTTGAAATTTGGGACTAAAGCTAGGCATGGTGTTACAAATTTTAATCCCAGCAGTTGGGAGGCAGAGGCAGGAGGCAGGAGGCAGGAGGAGGCAGGGAGGCAGAGAGGCAGAGAGAGAGGCTGAGGCAGAGAGGAGAGGCTGAGGCAGAGAGGAGAGGCAGAGGCAGAGAGAGAGAGAGAGGCAGAGAGGCAGAGAGAGAGGCAGAGGCAGAGAGATGCAGAGGCAGAGAGAGGCAGAGGCAGAGGCAGAGGCAGAGAGGCAGAGCTCTGTGAGTTGAGGCCAGCCTGGTCTATGTAGCAATTTCAGGCTAGGGCTACACAGTGAGAGTGTTTCAAAGGGAGAAAATGCCTAAAGAATCCTGAAATGAAGACATTGAAAGAAAGAATGAAGTATGGGCTGTGACTCAGTGGGTAGAGCACTTGCCTAGCTTGCCTGAGGCTCTGGTTCCATCGATAGCATTACATAAGCCACAAGTGGGGTGTGCACCTGTAACCCCAGCACTCAGATGGGGTTCCAGGAGGATCAGAGCTTGGGATAAATGAAACACACCCTTTAAAAACAAAAGGAAAAAGAAACAAGGTTGAGAAACTGTTTATACCAGCCCAGGTCATTTTATCATTACCATAGAATTTAGTTTTGCTTTCGTCTCTACCGTTTCCAGATAAAACATTGCTCCATGGACTGCACACTGGTCAGAGTTATGGACCGCACAGTTATCCTGCACTAATCCATTTGCATACAGCACACATTTATCTATGGGTTGCACTGAGGCTCAGCTAGCCCTCTCCCCTCCTTTCCTTTTCTTCTACTTCCATGTTGTAAACAGTGGTGTCCAGGACAGGGTAGCTGTCTTAGGGTTTTATTACTGTGAAGAGGAAGCCTGACCACAACAACTCTTATAAAGGAACACATTTAATTAGGACTGGCTTACAGCTGGGAGATTTAGTCCATTAGCCTCATGGCAGGAAGCATGGCAGCATACAGGAAGACATGGTGTTGGAGAAGGAGCTGAGAGTTCTAGATCTGGATCCTTAGGCTACAAGGAGAGACTGCCACATATAACCTCAAAGCCCATCTCTGCAGTGACACACCTACTCCAATAAGACAACCCCTCCTAATGGTGCCACTACCTATGTCCAAGCATGTATATCTGAGGGCCATACCTATTCAAGCTATCACAGTAGCCTTCCTTTCTTTGCCTTATGTCTCTGATGTGATTTCCCAGAGCTGGCACTGATTGCTTCTGTGCCCAAGCAGTTATACTAGTATGAAATGCTTCAAGGGAGGTGAGGCCCAGTAATGGCAGGCCATTCAAAACACTCTTTGGATGGCAGCTTGGTCTGTCCCTTTTCACTCAGCAAAAGTCTGTATAACATTGGTGCCAGTTGAAGTGGTGTCAGCTTAGGGAAACAGTTTGCTGGGATGCTGGCAATCCATCGGCTAGTCTCTCTTGGTGGAGTGTGGCAGAAGGTGTTTAAGCTGAGTCTGCAACATGGGACTATGTAGAGTTGTGTAATCAAAAGATTTAGGATCTTTTTTTTTTCTGGCTTCTGGCTTACCTGGATCCAGGTTCTTAGGGAGTCGGCAGGACAATGCTTCTATCCATTTCTCCTTCACAGGCAAGAGAGCTACCAGTAGCTCTTGGCTGCCATCCTGCCAAAGTGACACCAAGTCAGGAGTACTCCAGGAGAAGGTCAGGGTTGGCTGACAATGGAGCCATCCTGTAGCTCATCCTTGTGAATCTGGTGGGCCAGATCTGTACCATAAACTTAGCCTAGAGCTGTGTGTGTAGTTTATCTTGGTAAACTGTCTGTGTGGAGGAAACACTATGTGGTATCAGGAAGACCTCCTAGGGCGTGTGTGTGTGTGTGTGTGTGTGTGTGTGTGTGTGTGTGTGTGTGAGAGAGAGAGAGAGAGAGAGAGAGAGAGAGAGAGAGAGAGAGAGAG
>NW_021604753.1:2854911-2859025 GCF_004785775.1 Grammomys surdaster | reverse complement strand
GAGAGAGAGAGAGAGAGAGAGAGAGAGAGAGAGAGAGAGAGAGAGAGATGTCTGAACAGAAACCTTAATGGGACAGAATTAGGTTTTGCTCCAGTGAAGCTGGCAGGGCTGAGAGAGAAGAGGCTGTGTTTGGGTGAGAGGTCGGGTAGTATGAAGTCTGTGGTTCTTTCCCTGGCTCTGACTACATAGGAGCCCTCAGGCCTGGTCCAGGTGCTTCTTCTGCCAGCTCCTCTCCTTGCTGGCCTGGGTCCCTTCTTGCCCTGGGGAGGGAACCTTAACTTTTGAGATTTATTTTATGTATATGGAGTTTTTGTTTGTTTTTGGTACATATATATATATATCTGTGCATCACATGATTAAAGAGGCCAGAAGAGGGCATCAGATCACCTAGAGCTGGAGTTACAGGTAGTTGTTAGTTGCATGTGGTTGCTGGGAATCAAACTTGGGACCTCTGGAAGAGCAGCCAGTGCTCTTAACCATTGAGCCATCTCTCCAGCCCATTTATCTTTCTTTTCTGAAACAGTCTCAAGTGGCTCAGGCTGGTCTTGACCTTGTTGTGAAGCTGAGGATGGCCCTTGAATTCCTGATCGTCCTGTCTGTAATTCCTAGTGCTGGGATTACAAGTGTGTACCTACAGTGTGGTATACACATGCATGGTTAAATGGTAGAGTTTCAAGTGTGGACAGCAGGCTCTCTACCAACTGAGATATCCCCAAGCCTGTTACATTTTTTCTGCCTGTGTTTATATAGCTGAGATTCTGCTTTTTCTTCCAACTTTATTTTTATTTTTTAAAGCAAACAGTACAAATGACTGTGGTGGTTTGAATAAAAATGGTCCCTACGGGCTAATACATTTGAATGCTTAGTTACCACCAAGTTTGAAAGGATTAGATGGATAAGGAGGCGTGGCTTTGTTGGGGCAAATGTGTCACATTCAAAAGCCCATTTCAGCCCCCACCCCCACCCCCAGGGGGGTCAGGATGTAGCTCTCAGCTGTTTCTCCAGGATGTAGCTCTCAGCTGCTTCTCCAGTGCTGTGCCTGACCACACTCCCTGCCACAACAATAATGGACTAAAAGTGTAGCCAAGCCCCCCAGTTAACTGCTTTTCTTTGTAAGAGTTGCCTTGCTCGCGGCAGCTCTTCAAAGCAATAGAACAGTGCCTGAAACCAGGATTGGGGTATTGCTGTGACGGGCCTGACCCTGCTGCTTGTTGGTGGAATGTAGACTTTGGACTAGAAAAGCAGTTGAGTGCTTTAAATGGGCCTCACTGGGCCATCCCAGGAGGAGCGTGGAAGACAGCAGTGCTGAGAGTGATTTCAAGTGCAGGTCCCGGCTTCAGAAGTTTCAGAGGGGAAGGATGTTAGTGTGCGCATGCGCCTGTGTGCGTGTGTACGTGTGTGCATGTGATATTTTGGCAAAGAATATGTTTGCTTTTTGTTCTTGTACTAAAAATCTGCCTGAGGCTAAGTTGAAGAGTTTTGGATTCATGGTGTTGGCAGAAATGTCAAGACAGGCTAGTATGAGTGGTCACTGCGACTCACTCATAGGCAGGTCTGTGATGAAAAGGAGCAAGCTGGACAAAGAGGTACAAAGGTTTGTTTGTTTGTTTTGGTATTTTCTTTTTGTTGTTGTTGCTTGTACAGTTTGAGGAGACCACCAACGTCCCCTAGGAGATAAAAGATTGAAAGAAAAAAAAAAGCCTGATGCTAAATGAAATAAGGGGAATATTGACCTTAGGGTAAGACCCTCCCTGACATAGCTTTAGATCTTACTCTTTCAGTTGTTGCCCCTTTGACTCTTGGCATTACCCTGGGCACTGCAATTTCTTCAGCAGCTTGCTTAGCCTCCACTTCTACTACACTGCAGGGAGAGGGAGAGGAAAGGGTCTTTCTATCTAGCTCTAGGTGACTTAGGACTTACTGTGTAGCTCAGGCTGACCCCAAATTCATGACAATCCTCCTGGGATAGTTTACGGATTTAAATGTGCACCACTAAGCCCAGCTTCTCTAATTCATGATGACAAAAAAACAAAAATAAGGAACAGGAGCCAACTATGGCAGCATATGCCTTTAACCCCAGCATTGGGGCGTGGGGGGAAGAGTGTGTGTGTGTGTGTGGGGGGCAGAGGCAGGGAGATCTCTGTGAGTTTGAGGCCAGCCTGGTCTATAGAGTGAGTTTCAGGCTAGCCAGTGCCCCTTGGTCCTCCTTCCTTGGGAACAATCCTCCTGTAGTTGTTTGATTGCATTAAAATAGTCCCCCCGCCCCCGCCACTATGGCAGGCCTTCTCATAAAATATTTTATCAGTATGATGCAGAGTTAAAGCACCATTTATAATGTGTGACCAGCGCCTCTGCCCTGTTCTAAAAACGTGTTCATAACCTAAAAGAAACCTTGCATCCACAGAGTTGTTCCTGCACCTAACCTCCACAGACTGGGTTTATCTGTCTGTTCCTTCCAGTGTGAGGAGATAGCTCAAGCCCTACTTTCTCAATCTTGTTACCAAGGTGGCAGTAGGACATGGTTTGAGCTTATCAGGAATCTAAACAGGACATTAAACCTTATCTCTAAAAGGACAAGGACAAGGAAAGGCCACAGGGTGCCATTTGAACTGGATTGTGGCATTTCACATGACCATGTAATATCATAGGTGGAGCTGTGGAGGCATTCTCTGGGGTGCTGGGGATGGAACTCAGGAAAAGTGTTCCATCACTGAGCCAAACTGCTGTTAGCTGAAGTTGTTCCTGGAGATGGCAGGTAGACCAGGGTTCACCTCTGGGGTGTAACTACACAATGGGTCAGGGTTTGTAGTGGGCTGTTATTACAGGTGGGTCACAGACAGATGCGGTGCCAATGTAAATGTCTTTTCCCCCAGACTTAGTTCTACTTTGTTTTTGTTTTTTGTTTTTCGAGACAGGGTTTCTCTGTGTAGCCCTGGCTGTCCTGGAACTCACTCTGTAGACCAGGCTGGCCTCAAACTCAGAAATCCGCCTGCCTCTGCCTCCCAAGTGCTGGGATTAAAGGCGTGCGCCCCCACTGCCTGGCTAGTTCTACTTCTTGAGTGAACCCTTTCCCCTTTCTTGGTCGAGGATGGTGTAGACTGGTCATTTATTGACCTGGCCCACAGTTGGGACCTGGGTAGTGTTAACTTGATACTTGATACCTGTGTGGTTGTGATGCTGGGAGCTTAAGGGCTCTCCTGGGGCTCTGGTATGTGTGTGTGTGTGTGTGTGTGTGTGTGTGTGTGTGTGTGTGTAAGCGTGTGCTACATTCTCTGGTTTGTCACTGTAGAAGGTGAGGAAACACTTGGTGTTTCTGCCTGCCAGTCTGTGCAGGATCCTTCTGTTTGGATACTGCAGGGCCAGTGCTCACAACATTGTGAAGGAACCAGTGTCTTGAGAGGGGAAGTGACTGCCCTGTCATATGGCCAGCAAGTGGCCTGGCTAGATGAGGACTTATGTCTTGTGACTTCCCTGCTGGATGTTACTCCCTTCATAGCCAGGGGCCTCTCTCTCTACTTCCTGCTGCTGATTTGTGGTCTCGGAGTCCTGTTTGTCCTGCATCCTGGAGACTCTCTTCTCATATCTTTTCAGGGATAAGATGGCCACAGTACCCTGCTGAGGTCAGGATAGTCTCACTGGGATTCATGCCTGGGGAGACCACAGCCAGGGAGCCAGCCTCTAAGTTGAGACCTGCTCAGCCTCAGGGTGTGTTTTCACAGGGTGCATGAGGACCTGAGTTCAGATACCTAGCACCATGTGAAAAAGCCAGGCATGCTGAAGTACAGGAGAGGCAGCAATAGGTGGGTCCCTGGTGCTCACTGGATAACCAGCCTATCCTAATGCTAAAACCTATGGTCCAGTGAGAGGCCCCGCTCAAAACAACAAACAACAAACAAACAAGCCCAAGTAGATGGCTCCTGGGGAATGACACCTAGGTTGACCTTTGGTGTCCGAATGCATATGCACACACATGTACCTGAACATGCACAAACATACATACCCTTCCAAGTACACACAGTAGTAGTAGCTGACTAGTCGAATGCCAGTCTAGTGAGAGGGTAGAGATTCTCTCTCTCTCTCTCTCTCTCTCTCTCTCTCTCTCTCTCTCTCTCTC
>NW_021604753.1:2841324-2854901 GCF_004785775.1 Grammomys surdaster | reverse complement strand
CTCTCTCTCTCTCTCTCTCTCTCTCTCTCTCTCTCTCTCTCTCTCTCCCTCCCTCCCTCCCTCCCTCTCTCTCCCTTCCTCCCTCCCTCCCCCTCCTTTTCTCTCTCTCTCTTTGAAGAATTATTTATTTATTTTATCTATATGAGTACACTGTAGCTGTCTTCAGACACACCAGAAGAGGGTGTCAGATCCCATTACAGATGGTTGTGAGCCACCATGTGATTGCTGGGAATTGAACTCAGGAAGAGCAGTCAGTGCTCTTAACTGCTGAGCCATCATCTCTCCAGCCCTCTTTCTTTCTTTTTCTTTCTTTTTATTGTTTTTTAGTCTCATGAGTTTCTGTTATGAGAAAAAAACCAGTAGGACCATTTTTACGGCGAAAGTGTCATTTCTAGTTGTTGATGTCCAGTGTGAGGAATCCTTAGGTCTAGAACTTGGAAAAGGAAGGAAGGAAGCCCTAATTTCCTTCTGTTTTGGTGTTAGGAGGGAGGGGGCAGGGAGCACCCCTTCTGTTAAGTGAAGAGAGAGCTGTAGAGAAGCACAGTTGAGAAGGATCTGCATTGCCTGGAGCCATGCTTCCAGATGCTCTCTTGCCTGGTGAGGTTGCAGTGTAGACTTGACCTTATCAAAGGCTCTTCCAGAAAAAGGACTTGTTTTCTTGAGTGTCTCCGTTTCACCTCCAGGCTTGGAGGAAGGCAGCCATCTTGATGTGGCGATTCCAGCACAGGCTTCGGAGGGGCAATGTTGTCCATCAAAATCACACTTGGACCAGTTAGTGTCCAGGTTAAAGCAGATTCTTAGCCTGTAGCCTGCTGGGAAGGACCATCCATGATTGGCTGCTGTGCCAGTCTGTCTGATGGTCCTCCTGTCCACCCCCAACACAGTTGACTTCTAGTCCTGTCTGTGGTCCTTCTGCCTGCCCATTGCCTGCTAGTCCTGGAAGACAGAAGCTGAGCTTGTCTTGCCTCAGCCTCTCCCCTAGCTGCTTGCTCTGCGTGGAACAGACCCTTCCATGTGTTTCTATGACTGCTGCTTTTCTTTATAAAGGCTCAGTTCATATGTCACCTGTGCAGAGAGCCCATACACTGTGCTGGCCTCCGAGGCTTCTGTCCTTCCTCATTGTTTCTTTCTGTCTCTGTCACCCTCAGTGTGCTCAGGCACTGACTCTTCCTAATACATGTTAGCTCCGAGAGAAAGTGACTTTTCACACCGTTCCACTCTCATGTCTCTCGCACTCTTCCTGCTGTGGCCTAGGACAGAAGCCCCTGGTGAGCAATTCCATCCCTGTTCAGAATGACTGCTCTGTGGCTGGGGCGTTGTTATCAACAGACTTAACTTGTTGATAGGTGCCACCCTGCCTCCTGTGGACAGACAGCTATACCATGTGTCAGTGGCCTGTCTATTGCTTTTTCCCCAGACCTTTTAAATAAAAATTCTGTGTGTGTTTTGTTCTTGTGGGAATTATTTGGGAATTCATTTGATTGCAAAAAAAAAAAAATAGCTCAAGCACCTATGTAGGTTTGGACAACTTAGCACTCGGAGCACCCAGGAGGCACCTTTGTGATTCTCTTGGCTTTTCCTCCAGGCATGTGGTGTAATGGGCAAAGGGCTGCTCTGCTCCAACTGAATGGATGAGACTCAGGCATGAGGGTGGAAGAAGGCGTGAGGCCCTTCCTACCATTTCATAAGGCGTAGCCTACCAGAAGCCTCCAAGTGCACACTCCTGCCTGATTCTCATTGGCCAAGCTATTGGTGCTTGTTCATTTTTGAGACAGGGTCTCAGGTAATCCAGACTGACCTCCACCTCCCTGTGTAGCTGAGGATGACCTTGAATTCCCCATCATCCTGTTTCTACTTTTTAAGACTGGGATTACAGGTGTGCCCACCATTCTGGTTCATGAAGTGATGAACCCAGGGCCCCATGCATACTAGGTAAGCATTCTACCAACTGTCATTTTATACTCCTGGCTGTCAAGGGGAATCCCTACTTTCCAGGACACATTCAACAGTGTGTGAAGCCAACTCAGTTTTGTGTGTGTTACTAATGACGCACAGTGGATAGAAGCCAGGGGCACTGTTGAATTTCCCTCAGTACCAGTAGTATCATAGCAGAGAAATCAGGACCATTCAGGACACATTCATTAAGTCTGGGGAAACTGTTTTCCTGTGATGGAGAACATTGCAGTTATTGCAGTAGATTGTTGGTGCCTGGCCTGCCTACTTATTTTGTTAAGATAAAGAGACTGACTGATCATGTTTATGGATAGCCACACACTATCATGTCAGATGTCAGAAACTTTTATTTTATTAAAGACGGGGTCTTTCTATATAGTCCTGGATATCCTGGAACTTGTTAGCTTTGTAAACCAGGCTGGCCTCAAACTCACAGAGATCCTCCTGCCTCTACCTCGGGAGTGCTGGGATTAAAGGCATGTGTCACTATATTCAGCATCTCATGTCAGAAAGTCTTAATCAGAGTCTAATTGTCCAATAGAAATAATTAAATTCCATGTATTCTAGGGTTGCAGAACGATGACAGAAGGCAATTCCTGCTGGAGCGGCTGCTGGATGCAGTGAAGCAGGTAAGGACACATACCGCAGCCTTTCATCTGAGTGTCCATAGTCAGCGTGACGTCACCTCTTCCCTTTTATGTGCACAGGCTTATTTTGTGTCTGGGAATGGTTTTGTGTGTTTGCTTGCTTGACTGGGTATCATCACTAGGTTGCCCAGGCTGGCCTTGAACTCTTGCCTCAGCCTCCCATCCTGGGATTACAGGTGTGTATCACCATGTCCAGCTGTAGTTGAGATGGTTGAGCAGGGAAGGCAGTGAGAGTGGGGATGGAGGAAGTCATTAGTGTTCAGGGGACTCCATCCTTCAGTGTTGACTGTCTTCATTGCAGAGTTTGGTTCCCAGCAGATTTGTTTTAGGGCAGCTCTTCAGAGGCGCTGGTTTGGATTTAGGACCCTAAAAGTGCAAACGCAAGACCCAAGGCCTAAGGCCACACCCAGGAGCCTCGGTTGCCAGCAGTTGTGCTGGCTTCCTTCGAGGCTGCTGCTGCTGTTGATGCTGGCTGTGGTGCTAGCTTGCCTGACACTGTGATGTTCGTTGTCCTCACGAATCCACCGTGCTCCTGGCTCTCTGTGAGTCTTTCAGCCCTCGATGGAGGAGTTCCTGCCATTGTTTCCACTGTAGAAGTCAGGGCATGGAAACTCCAAGGTCAGCAAGCAAGAGAACTGGAGCCAAACCTGAGATTCGAAGAGCCCCCTTTTAGGAAGAGAATATTGACATTTATTTCTATGTTATTATAAGGAGGGACTAGTTTAACCGGTTGTGGGTTAAATGTTGAAGTGGGCTCAGAGAATCCAGTATCTGCCCAAAAACTTGAGGGAGCCTGATGTGGTGAACAGGTCTAGGCAGTTCCAGCTCTTTTCAGCTGCCAGACTTTCTGAGCATCCTTTCGCTGCTTAGATTTTAAACTTGATATGTGTTAGAGTCATCTGGGAAGAAAAACCTCAATAGGAAAAAAATGCTTCCTTCAAATTAACTGTAAGCAAGTCGGTAGGGCATTTTCTTGGTTAATCATTGATGTGGGAAGGCCCAGCTCACAGTGGGCAGATACAACTCTTGGGCAGGTAGTCCTGGGTGCTCTAAGAAAGCAGACTCAGCAAGCTATGTGGAGTAAGCCAGTAAGCAGCGTTCCTCTATGGCTTCTGCTCTGACTTCCCTTCATGAGGCATTGTGATGTGGATACATAAGAGGAAGTAAACCCTTTCTCCCCCAAGCTGCTTTTGGTCAATGTGTTTATAAACCTAAGACAGTCCTCTTCTTCCCTGGAGTCTAGTTTTTCCTCTGCTCAGGAATGCTGGATGAGTTGCATGTGTTAACATGGGTAGAGTTTGGTCTGTGTTTAGTCTAGAAAGTGAAAGAAGGGGCAGGGCAAGGAAGTGGGTCCAGCGGCTTCCATGTGGCACTTAGACACAAATGGGGGCTTCTGCTCAGAGCTGCGGAGTTATTTTGATGAGTTGAACTGTTACATTTATCTTAAATTGCAGCCAGCTTTACTGATATTTATTGATATATCTATCATTTGCCTATAGTTAAAAAGTACACAGGGTGTGTAGTGTGTCATGAATTCTGATAACAGTGTCCTATTTATAGTATATGTAGTTTTTAATCCTAAATCTATGTATAATAATGCAGGTCTGCTATCCATAAGCAGAGACTCTTTGTCTTTACCCTGAATAGTGAGCTGGGAGTGTGGTGTGCAATGTGATCCCAGCACTTGGGAGGCTGAGGCAGGAGGACTGCTGTGCATTTGGTCAGGGCTACAGAGTGAGGCTGGCTCAGAGCAAACAACAAGGAAAGGTGATGGGGGATGGTGATGATGGG
This sequence comes from Grammomys surdaster, assembly GCF_004785775.1. Taxonomy (NCBI): domain Eukaryota; kingdom Metazoa; phylum Chordata; class Mammalia; order Rodentia; family Muridae; genus Grammomys; species Grammomys surdaster. Next base: position 2,850,510 of record NW_021604753.1, on the reverse strand, counting down.
CGGATGATGGGCGGATGATGGGCGGATGATGGGCTTTATAGGTCTGTTCTTCAAAAGACTGCTTTCCCGTCCACTCACCCCGCAGAACTCCCCACCCAGGTAGCTGTCCTTTGACACAGTTTACCTACTTTAGGACTCTGTCAAGAAGAGTCATCAGCACAGAGACATAGAGGTTCTCAGTGCCATCAGCAAGAGTGCTGTGATATCCAGCTGCTGCTGCTACTTTCTGAGTAGCTGTGGTGCCTGCATTCCTGTCTGCCTAGTTCACCCACTTCTTTAAGTCAAGACAGAGACCAGGGCTTCCTTCCTTACAGAGGAGTCTGGGGGTGCCATGCTGGCTTCTTACCTCTGTGAAGCCCCAGGGCCTGGGCCACTCTAACTCTCCCAAGGCCCTTGTGGCCTCTGTCCCTGCTGTATGTATCTGCTGTATGTATATGTATGTGGCTGCTCTGCCATGCGGCCGTTCCGCCACCGACCCACCTCAGCAGTTTCTTTCTCTGCAGTGTCAGATCCGCTTTGGAGGGAGAAAGGAGATCGCCTCAGATTCCGACAGCAGGTGAGTATGTCACTCCTCTGTCCTCCTCCTTCTCTTTCTTAAATCTTTTGTTTATTTGTCCTTTTGAGACATAGTTTTACTACATAGCTCATGCTATTCTTAAAAAAAAAACTTTTTAAAATTTATTATGGTGTGTGTGAGTGCAAGTGCTCACAAGCCACAGTACGTGTGTGGAAGTCAGAGGACAGATCTCGGGAGGTGGCTCTTTCCTTCCATCTTGGCATCTGGGTCAAACTCAGGTGGACAGGCTTAAGTAGCAAGTGTCTTTACCTGCTGACCCCTCTCACCCTTCCCCCTCTACTGTTAATGGATTCAACCTCCTGCTGACTTAGCTCTCCCAGCCCTGGGTCTGCAGACATGTTTCACCATGCCTAGCTAATAGGCCATTTTCAAAACCTCTTCACCATTAAAGAAAAGGTGCCAAGAAATGGAGGCTGCTGTGTCTGTCTCTGCAGCAGGAGGGGCAGTGACAGCTTCCACTGTGGGTGGATAGCCTCTGTCTAGTGAGAGTCTTCTAATTTCCTATCTTCTCTTTCTAGACATCTGTTCTATTTGCGGTACCTTTCTATATAAGGTTATTTCTATGATGATTTACAGTTGGGAAAGCTCAGAAACCTAAATATTCAGTGATTAGAAAATAGGTATCAAGCCCAGTGGTGGTGGTGCACGCCTTTAATCCCAGTACTTGGGAGGCAGAGGCAGGCGGATTTCTGAGTTCGAGGCCAGCCTGGTCTACAGAGTGAGTTTCAGGACAGCCAGGGCTACACAGAGAAACTCTGTCTCGAAAAACCAAAAAAAAAAAAAAAAAAAAAAAAAAAAGATGGGTATCACTTATAGTGCATCTACAAGATGGAGTGATGGTCAAACCAGGCTCTGTGTCTCAGCTCTGTAACCCCAGCTACTGAGGAGGCTCATGAGTTCATGGACCATTTGGCTATGTTGTGAGTTCAAGGCCAGCATAGGCAGCTTAGTCCCTGTTACACAAACCAAACCAAACCACTACTACTACCACCACCACCATAACCACCACCACCACCAACAAAAATAGCCTGGTGTTAGAGCACATTTCTAGCATGTATGAGACCTTGTGTTCAATTCCTAACCCCACAAACATAGCAAAGAAGCAAAAAGTGATATTCATAGAATTTCCTTTAAGTAGGAAGTGCATGTATATGCAGTAATTTAAAAATTCTTCATGTGGGGCCCATGAGATGGCTCAGCAGGTAAAAGCACCTGTCGCACACCAGATAATACATCCTACGGACCTACATGGTGCGAGGAGAGGATCAGCTCCTGCAGATTGTCCTCTGACTGACACATAGCTGCCATGGCATGTGTGTAGTTATAGACACACAGAGGCAGATAGACACATAGTAAAATGTAATAGAAAGTATGTTTGTAGTAAACATATGTGTGCCACAGCAGTAACTAGAGCAAGCTATAAAAGTATATGAACACACATTGATGTTAAGCAGAAATTACAGCAAAAATCACCCCCTCCACCCCAAATCACCAAGATCTGAACATAAGTGTTTTTCAGGATAATAACAGGATTTTAATGTTTCCTGATATTTGTTTAATATATTCAATATATTTTCCCATGTGTCCCTTTTATGGTGAAGGAAAGCCCTTAAGTTTATCAATGACACTTGTGGCCCAGAAAAGGGTAACAAGTTATCCATATTTCTCATGTTGGCTGGCTGCATGCACTTGGCCCAGCTGAGGTCACAGGTGTCCAGTCTTCCTGGAATTGCTCTGTAATGTCACATGCCCTGTGGCCCAGGGAGAGACCAGAAGACATTCTTCCTCAGCCCTCATCCTGCCTGATAAGTATCTAATCCTCACTCTGTGAGCCTGGCCTCCCCTTCCCCATCTATCTCTTCCTTTTTTTCCTGTGAAACTTTACCAGCATGAGCAGTGCACAGAGCCTGGTGCAGGGGAGTGCTGCCCTCTCCCTTCCTAGGTTTCCCTCTGTGACACTGAACATCTAGCAAGCTGTGCATCTCAATGTTTTATTGAGTCTCTTATCTGTCTTCTGTCACACTGCCAGCTCTGAGCCCACAGGGATATTTGGCTGTATTGATTGTTGATGTATCTGCACAGCCTAACAGCTGTGATGGTCCCTTCTTATCTCTAATGCCAGCCCCTGGGCCCAGGAATACCTTGCCCGCACCCACACACTGTGGGAGCTGTCTGGAGATGTTTGAGTACCCCATTCCCACAGCTGAGCTCAGCAGATTTCTTCATGCACAGCCATGAACGGTGTTCTGGAAAGATCTTGTATCCCAAGGAATGTGTGTCCTGTTGTCCTGTAGAGGGTGTTCAGTGTCCACGACATCTCCATGCCTGTAAGCTTTGAGGGCAGAAGGGTTGCTTCTTATTTAGTGTGTGTAGTATGTATGCACTGAAATTTGAAGACCATTTGGAGGAGTCAGTCCTCTCCTTTCACAGTGGGTTCTGGGTATTGAACTTGTGTCGTCAGACTTGGTGGCAAACATCTTAACTTGCTAAGCCATCTTTCAGCCCTTGTGTTTAATTTATTTATTTATTTTAAATCTTTGAAAATTAATTTAGATATATTACATGTGAATGTTTTACCTTCATGTATACATGTGTATCATGTGTGTGTGCCTGTGTTTTCAGAGGTCAGAAGAGAGTTGAGGATGGAACTAGAGTTGAGGATGATTGGTGCTGGGAACTGAATCCTGGTCCTCTGTAAGAAAAACAAGTGCTCTTAACTGCTGAGCCATCGCCCTAGCTCCTTGCTAGCCCTTGTTTTCCTTTTATGATAAGGTCTTGCTATGAAGCTCAGTCTGGCCTTGAACTTGTGAACTTTGTGTCCACCTGCCCCAAGTTGCACCCGCCATTTGGGCCTGCCAGACCTTAGAGTGTGGACATGTGTTTTGGCATTGCACTGTTGCATAGTGTTAACTGATGTTTTCCCTCAAGGTCCGATTAAGGGATCTACCCTTTGTCAGAACAGGGATCCTCATACTGGAACTTAGGGTCTACCTGCATTAGAAGGGTCTGAAGGCTTGTGAATTCATGATGCTGATTTCAGATTCCAACCTAGGTCTACAGATGTGAGCAGAGTGTTTGCTTGGAGAGCTCTTGCTTGTCCAGAACTCTGTCTCCTCTTGTCCCGTTCTTCCAGTGCTGGGATCACAGATGTGATCACAGAAGTTGTGTTTTCAGTAAACATCACCTTAAAAGAATAGCTGGAGAGCTGGGTGTGGTGATCCCAGCATGTGGGAGGTACAGGCCGGAAGATCATCAGTTTAAGTTATTTTGACCAGATTGCAAGTTCAAAACCAGTTTGGGGTACGTGTGGCCCTGTCTCAAAAAACAAATAGACTAAAGAAACCAGTTACAAACTGGTGAGTCTGGTGAACTGGAAGCTTCTGTCTAGTAGTTGTTCTGAGTCCTGGTCTAGTATGCAGAGTTAATTAACAAGTGTTTGTTTATCCTGTCCTGACCAGGGTGGTCTGTCTGTGCAATGTGTGCACATATATGTGTATTTACTTTTCTTCATCTTTGAGTACAATACCATTTGTAGGAGTTGATTGAGTACATTTCCTGAGAGGCATCTGAACACGTCAGATAATGTGTTCCTATGTAACAGCTGCACTTTTTCTTATGTGAAATCTTAACTTAATTTTTTGCTGTGAAGAAGGCTCAGCAGGTGAAGACTTTGGCTGTGGCCCCCGATGGCCTGAATTTGACCCCAGGAATCCAAATGGTAAAAAGAGAGAACAAGCTCTCAAGATTGTTCTCTGATCTACACATGCTTGCCATGGCAAGTGTATGCCTTCACACACACACACACACACACACACACACACACACACTGTACATTTTTTTTCAAAGATATTGTTGGATAGTAGAATTAAGAAAGTTAATTTCTGGGCTGGAGAGCAGCAGTTTAAAGCACTTAAACTGTTTTTGCAGAGGACCCAAATTTGATTCCTAGCACCTATGTCAGGTGACTCACATATGCCTCTAACTTTACTACCAGGGGATTTGATATCCTCTGGTCTCTGTTGGGTACCAGGTACATACACACACACACACACACACACACACACACACACACACACACACACACACACTCTGAAAAAGAGGAGAGTACTGGTCATCACTGGCTGTTGCTTGGCTGCTGTGTTGTTACTGCATCTTAGGACAACCTAAATGCAGTAGCATCATGCCTTTTCTGATGATAAAACAGACCCAGAGAGTGAAAATAGCAGTGCCCTAGGCAGTGTGTTAGTGTTTCAGTTCCTGGAAGAAGATAACACTTTGACTCATGGCTTCAGAGGTAGCAGTTCCCAGTGGCTGTATCTGGGCATGGTGGGTACAAACTGCTCACTCCTGATCTGGGAAGCAGAAAGGGCTCCTGAGAAGGGACAGGGGGCATGGTGTGTCCTTCAAAGACTGCCTCAGTGACCTACATTTTCCAACTAGGCCCTGATGCCGAAGGTTTCTCTACTCTTCCAATAGTGCTATCCAATTACATGTCCATTAGTGCATCAATGCTTTGACGAGGTCACATCCCTTTTGATCCATTCATTTCCCAGAAGTCCTAGGGCATCTGCTGCCCTGGGGTCAGTCATGAGGGTACTTCATGTCTAATCATGACATTTAGACATCGTGGATATGTTAGGAATAGAGTTGGACCCAGCATCTTGAGCTCTTCTGTGTCTGCCAGCTCTATATCTGTGAGTTCAACTGCAGACAAGAAAATATTAGAAAGGCAGGGGATACAGCTCAGTGGTAGAACGTGTGCTGAGTTGTGCACGGTCCTGAGTCCTGTGCTCAGCAATGCTTCTGTACTGGACATGTACAAACCTCCCTAGGCATACTCAGTAACAACTGTCTGGCCAGCATTTACATTTAGTGGGCATTGTAAACAATTCAGAGAAGATTTGAAGTTCATGGGAGGATGTGCAAAGATAACACACAGACACTACACCAGCCTATATGAGGGCCTTCAGTGTCATGCATTTCTACATGCACAGGGTTCTGGGAATGGTCCCTCACAAATACTGAGGGGTGATGATGTAGGCTGTCTTTCTGTAGTGCCCATTTAGTGATCAGGTTGATTTTGAAGTTGGGGTTCCAAAAGCCTTGCCTTCTCCCATAGGTCACCCCCCTCATTTCTAAGTTCTGGCATCATTTACAAGGTGTGTAGCTGCAGGTAGCCACCTTCACTGTTCTTGTGAGACACTTCACCTCCAGAGAGAGTGTTGGCTGCCATGCTGAGACAGCAGTCTTGCAGCTGCTTGCAGGTCTCCACTGCCTGCTGCTTTTTTGAGCTTTAATTCACAAAACATCATTCTCTTTTCTCCCTTTGTAGCCAGATCCTCCGCATACTTGCCTGACATGGAACATTCTCTGTCTTTCTGTGGAACTCCTCTCTAACTGTCTCCAGTACCGAACATGCCAGCTTTATTAGACCCCAACTTAGAAGGCATGCCTTCCTTCTCTCCCACCTCCTCTTCCTCCTCACCTTCCTCCTGGCATTTGCCAAGACCTACAGCTAATGAAGTCATCTGAGGTTTCAAAACAGCAGAGTAGATCTGAAAAGGTTCACGAGTCACCTTTTCACCTGTGACAATGGACTTTGCTTCAGAACTCTCTATCCAAATGTGGATTCTCTACCACCTGTCTGCTGTTCCCTCTCACACTCCCCGGCATCCTCCACAGTCAGGGAACTCAACAGGTCAATGCCGGTGCTCAGCTCTGTCCAGCTTATTTGGTCTGGGATTCCAGCCTGTGAGATTGTGTACCTCAGGATGGGCATTCCCTCCTAAATTACTTTACTTGGAAACCCCTTCACAGGTACACGAGGAGCTGTGCTTCCATACTGACTCTGAAACTAGTCACATTGACCTTGGGGATTAACCATAACCAGGAGTGGTGTAGCTGGAATGTAGTAAGCTCTCAATTCCCTGGACTGGCTGCCTAAGAGTAAGTTGGCACTTAAGGTCCAGTTAGGAATCATGCCCCTTCTCTGGGCCCCCTGGCTCTTGCCTGGCTTACCCAGCCTGAGCATTTCATGGGCCTTGTTGTTTGTGAGGAGTGCCCAATGGGAGGATGTTCATTTCACGTCACGTCTGGGGAGCCCTTCCCCTTTGGGAATACAGGCTGTGGTTGCCCACTTGTCATTCAGCTTATGATAGCTGTCCATCACCTATTGATGTAGGAAGTCTACAGAAAGAAGACAGAAAGACAGAAATGAATTGCAAGCTTTGAAGATGTTTGCTTTGGCTCTCAGGAATGATGGGTGTTGGAAGACTTCTTTCCATGTGACTCCAGGCACTTTTCTTGTGTGTGTGTGTTTTAATGGAAAAACTGGTGATCACTGCCACTTCTTCCTCTAGTGCTGGGCAAAGAACTCGGGGGCCCCACACATGCCAGCAAGTACTCTACCTCCAAGTCATCCCAGCCCTAATACAGCGTCTTGAATAGGTCTCTTCCCACATTAGTCTTCTCCAGGGCTTTAAGAGCCAGAATCTTCTAGGGGACAGTAGAGGATTAGAAGGAACTTGGAATTTTAATTTTTTAATTTATTCTTTGACAATTTCATAGAAGTATAAAATGGATTTCTTATCTCCCTTCTTTCTTCCCTCTGTCCTTGCTTTTGCCCTTCTCACCCTCCCTCCTTCCCCACTTCTTTCTGTTTTTGTTTGTTTGTTTGTTTGTTTCTTTTGAGAGGTCAAGTTCTGGTTGGCCCGGGATTTACTATATAGACTAAGCTGTCCTTGAACTCACAGAAGTGCTGGAATTAAATAGCACCTTGCTATTATGTCTTTTAAATTTTTAAAGTTTATTTTTCTCCTATGCATATGGCTGTTTTGCTTGCATGTATGCCTATGTACTATGCATATACCTGGTATCTGCAGAGGCTGAAAGAGGGTGACAAATCCCCTGGGACTGGAGTTACAGATGGTTGTGAGTCACTGTGTGGTGCTTGAATTAAACCTGGGACCTCTGGAAGAGCAGTCAGTGTGCTTCACTGCTGAGCTATCTCTCCAGCCCAGATAAGACATGTAAAAGGCCAAGTGGCATCCCTGAATGTCACTGTAAATTTGCTGTCTGAAGAGATCTTGTGGGCATGTGAGCCGGCTCAGTGGGTATGAAAGTATCTGCCATCAAGCCTGCTTGTAGTAGATCGCAGTGATCGATACTCACATTGATCCAGGTGACAGCTGCAGTGCACATTCCTTGCTGCCCACCCCAGTGTTCTGGGTTCCTGAATGAAATACATACACATACAACCTTTATTAGGCCACTTCCTAACCTCCATGAGGCTGGCCCACCCTCTGATATCCCCAAGTTATTACTTACTAAAATCTATATTCCATCTCTGCTGCCTTAGGCCCAGTTGTGGGGGGGGGCCCTCTTGTGGATGCTCCCCCTACCTCCCTCATGGCGGCTAAGCTTCCTGTCCCACACCATCTCGGCTGTGGCGTCTTTCCTCCTTCCCTGGCATGGCAGCTTTTCTTCCTCCTCCTTGGTCCCTTGCTGGGAATCCTAAAGTACCACTTCTGTCTACGTGCCCAGCCATTGGCTGTTGGCATCTTTATTTACCAATCAGAACCAACTGGGGGCAGGACAGTGCAAACAAGTTTTTAATTAGCATGAGAATACAAACAGCTACACCTGGTGACCAGAGTTAAAACCCCGGGGACCACATAGTAGAGAATCAACTCCCACAGGTTGTTCTGTCTTCTATGCATGTGTATGCATGCACACAGTAAATACATGTAATAAACATAATCAATGTCTAGGCAAGACTGAGGGGTTCAGCTTTGCCCACAGCATGAGTCCAGCTGGGTTGGGTGGCATTATTTGGAATCTTTGTCAGGACAGTTGCTATGGTGTGAGTTTGTTCATGTGTTCACCCTAATTCCTCAGTGGGAGTGTGTGGGGAGGCAGGGTGGTGGTTAGGCTGTGCGGGTGGAGCTTTCAACCTCAGCTGAGGAATGAGTTTGCTGTGGGTTTCAGTCCTCTCTGTATGTTTCATGTACCTCTCTGCCTTTCTTGCTCTCCTCCTTGAGTTGAAGCAGCAGGAGGTCCTTCCCTTGTTCTCAGACTTTTCACCTTCTAGAACCATAAGGCAAAATAAACTCCTTTCCTTTATAAATCACCCAGTCTCAAGTATTTTGTTATAGCAACAGAAGATGAACAGACAGTGGTATAGTGGTGTGTCTGCCAGAGATCTTCAGGAGTAACAGACTATTCCAGCTAGGGATGCTTTTGACTAGTGAGAATTGGAGGCCAGGACTGAAAGGAGGCCTCCAATTTTCCAAGCCAGAGGCTGACACTCCAGGAATGGCTCCTGAGTAGGAATGGCCTGGATGCCAGAGTAAATACCAGCTGTTCACTCAGGAGTCTCCACTCCCTGCTGGGTGCTGGCAGGAGGGACCGGCTAAGACCCTGTTGACTTCTGCACTGAGAAGGGGCATTTATAATGGGAATGAGCATACTTGTTGGCTTTGCCTACATGTTGGAATGACAGTCCATTTGATGGCACTGTACAGTCTGACAATGATGGTGGCAGGATTATTAGTTTCACCTTAGGCCAGTTGTTCTCAAGATGCCTTTGGTGGGGGTGGAGGTAAGGGTGG